>NW_016160256.1:0-57571 GCF_001687245.7 Rhagoletis zephyria | reverse complement strand
TCATTCACCTCATAGTTAACAAAAATTTACAATCCGTAGTACTTTTCTATCAATTCGCAAATGCCGTTTGCACAAAAAAGGTTATAAAATGCGTTTTATTTAAATCGTTTAGAAAATGAGTCATTTATGTATACCATTTTATGTGGAATTATTCAATAAATTTAGTTTTGCACTATACTTTTTGAAACCATTTGGAGTTAATTATTATTGCTTCTTAAAAGCAACCCTCGGCCGCTGTGGTGTAGTGGTAAGCAGTGCGCGCTTCCACTCCGCAACGCCTGGGTTCAAGCCCTGGTCAAAGCAACATCGCAAAAAATGTAGAAAAAGGTTTTTTCTTAACAGCGGTCGTCCCTCGGCAGGCAACGGCAAACCTCCGAGTGTATTTCTGCCATGAAAAACAGCTTCTCATAAAAATACAATCGCCGTTCGGAGTCGGCGTAAAACTGTAGGTCCCCCCGCTTTGTGTGACAACATCAAGGCGCACGCCACAACTCGGAGGAGAAGCTCGGCCAAACACTAACATATGTGTAAGCGCCAAACTATTATTATTATTATTATTAAAAGCAACCCTGCGTGCTTGGAAGGCGTGTGTACCAATAATTTCATCCCTAGCATATTCATCCCCGAGGAAGGCAGTCGCCAAATTCACCGAAGGTTGTTTACTGGTTATATTGTGCTTCATTACAAAAAGATGGTTTCAGTTTTAAAAGTATTAAATGTTGCAAAAAATTTTAAAACTATTATTAATAGCGCCGCCAGCACATCTATTTCAAATGTATTATTAACCAGGTAAATAGTAAATAGTCATGGTAAAGTTCTATTACGGTTTTCATATTTACATAACCTGATTCTACCACCCGCAGAATACTATACAAACAACAAAATGTGAAATCTACTGTTTTGGGGGCAGTGACGGCGCGGTCATTTCATTCAACAAGCCAATGTCGAGGTTTAATGGAATTCTTCGATGACCCTAAAAACTGGCCAGAAAATGAGGTGAAAGTTGGTCGTGCTTGGAAACTGGAAGAGTTACGTATCAAATCAAACAAAGAATTGCATCAATTGTGGTATATTCTTCTCAAAGAGCGGAACATGCTGCTTACAATGGAGCATGAATGCAATGACAAAATGGAATTATTTCCTAGTCCAGAACGTTTAGATAAGGTAAGAGTTGTTATAGCATAAATCGTGCTGATTTTTCTTTATTTTTAAATAGGTAAAAATATCAATGGAAAATCTAGAATCAGTCGTCCGTGAAAGAAATAAGGCCTACCATCTACTTGAAACAGGCGAAACCGGTGAACGCCCAAGTCGCGTAGTATCCAATCAACTAGGTATTCGCTACTTATACAGGTCTATTCATTAGAATTTGTTTGAGAAAAATATTTAATATAGAACAAAATTTAGATCCTGTGAACACGTATTGCCCCCTTATATGAACGTCAAATGGATAAAATCGCGAAATATTGGTTTCGGTGGACGAGCGGTGCGCAAATTCTTGTTATTGTACCGTGAGAAACTCTACAATGTAAAACGCAAAGCCAAGAAGTATGTTTTTCAAATTTACTTTTTATTATGTTCAATATTCTAAAAAAAAAATATTTGCATATTAGTCGTTCCCGCAACGAAGTCATGATGATGTTACGACGTAACCCGAACATAGATGTCCATATGTTGCGGCGTAAGTATCCAGATGTGGACATTGATAAGTTGTTGAGAGATGATAAAACTCGTGGACACTCTGTGCCTAAGGTCGATGTCTGAATAAGTTGTAACGAAATAATAAAATGTTTTGTATAAATAAGAAAAGTGTATTTTATCTAGTACCAACAGGAGACATGAGGATTGCGTTCCCATATGAGTCAGGTATATATATGTCCATCATCGCAACGTAATGTCCCAGATTTATATCTGGCCATGGGCTGTCCCTCGACCTGGATATCTTTTAAACTCTGGGAGGCCCTCACACCGCTACAACTAATCGTCATCATTGAACGTGATTTTTTTACCCTGAAAAGTGGCTATGGCAGGCTTTAGCTTCTGTTTCGCTATCCATGAAGGATGCAGTGTATCTGTTGTATTCAACCTTTTAGCATTTTTCGGTGGTGCAGCAACTTTATAAGGTTCCTGTGTCTTGATTTCTTCGTGGACTTCATCTCCGAAAACTATTTTCTTTCCTTTAAAATCGGTGATTACTGGTTTAAATTTTTGTTTTGCCGCCCAGGAAGGGTGTAAGTCCTTGTCATTTGCCGTGGACTTGGTACTTTTATTTAGTGCGAAGTTATTTTTCGGCCCGACTTCTTCATCCCTTCTTTCTTCAAGGTCAATGTTATCGACATCGTCGAACTTTATCTTCTTGCCCTGAAAACTACCTATCACTGGTTTAAGTTTCTGTTTTGCTTCCCAGGAAGGATGTAACCCTTCTGAATTGTTTTTCTTTCCAGTACTTTGGCGGCTTTTATCCTGAACGTCTTTATTATGTATTCTAACATTGGAGCGGTTTTCACGTGTCGTGTAGTTTTCGACTGGCCTCTTGCGTGCATTATCATTAGCTTTATTTGTTTGAGAATCTAAGACTTGACCATTTCGAACAACAACCGCTGTAGATCGATAATTTTCACCACTAGCTGTAATGAAGAATGGATCGACCACGTGAGTAATTTCTTCTTTGAGTGATTCTGGGACCTTCTCGTCTTCTAAATTTGAATCGAAACTTATAAGCATATTTTTTGTTGGTTCAATGACGTTTCTTTCTAAATCCTGCTTTCTCGTATTGTTACTCTTTAGTTGGTCCGAAGTTTTTGTGGTGGTTTTCAAGATGTTTCTATTACTTGCCTCCGGTTTGTCCCTCTTTTTTACAGCTTTTTCTTCTGCCCTGGTTTCCTTGTAATTAGTCTTTCCTTTTTCCGACTTCTTACTGCTCTCGTCATTGATAGGCTCTATCTTCCAATAACCCAGAGTTGATATATTAGCACCCTCGTCGTGTTGTAAGCCTGTCGAAACATTATTTTCATCCCCATTAACTTCGCTCTGTTCGCAGTTTTGATTTTTTAACCACTCCAAGCGTTTGCAAGCTATAATCTTCTGTGCTTTTAAATTTTGTCGATTTTTGCGCTTCTGCTCCGTCCGTAAGATTTTAACACGCCTTTTGCTAGCTTGCATCAGCTCTTTCTTCCATGCATTGTTTTCGTCAGTAAGCCCCAAGTTTTCTTTTAAAACATTCACTAGATCGTGCATGAGCTTATTGACCGCAACCATTGCCACGGCCATCTCTTCGGGTGAACATAGTCCATTTGTTAAAATAGCAGAGGGACTCTTTTCTAATACCAAGACACGTTTCATCAAATCGATGCATTTCAACTTCTATATGAATTTTGTAATACACACATATTTATTGTGATTATTTTTTTTAAGTGGATATAAGATTTGTAGTTGAACTTACTTACCTTTAACTCCTCCAAACACAATGTGGCTTTGCGGAAGCGCTCTTTATTTTTTTCATATTCTGGCTTTTTCTCAAGTATATATTTGAGTTTCTTAATTTTTTGTACTAATTTTTGAATAGTCTGAGTCTTTATCTTTTGTATTTTTTTCTTATTGGTGATTACCTGCAGAAAAGTTGTATTGCTTACTAAGAATATTTTCGCAAATCATAAATATATTTACCAAGTTATTAAACTCTAATTTATTTATCATGTTCTAGTTTTCTAATCAATAAAATACAAATTTATATACGAATCCCACACCGTCTGCCTCTTGTCGTTTGTGTATGGCTGTGTTCAAGGCGAATTCGAACAAGGTACCCAATAAACATTGGGCTTAGTTAACAATTCGAAAATGATTGGAAAACCAATATATTTTTCGAGTCTCACCTTCGATAACTAATGTGTAATAGATTAGTAATCGATTCGAGAGCTAGGTCATTCTCCAGAAAAACGGAACCTTGTTATCCAATGTATTTTTCCTTCGTTATGAATTCGAAATCCAGCCCATTATCGATTTGAAATTTTAATGAGCGAGAGTGATTTTCTTTTATTTCCCTTAGAAAATGAGCTGGATTACACTTCCTCTCTTGTTACCAGTGACTGGACTTGCATGAACGAAAGACACAAGATCACGTAAGAACAAGAGAGTGAAAAAAGTCGATTTTTTTAGCGGGTTCTACGCCATCTTGTTTCACTGGAAAACGAGCGAAAAGTAAACAAAGCAAAGAAAACAACGAAAACCAAAATTAGCCAAAATTATTGTCAGCCACTTTAAACGCACAATTGAGGTAAAATGATGCATCAAAATGCTTTAAAATGTGTTGTCATGTTGAATTAACTCTTCTTTACTTGAATAAAAGTGTAAAATAGTGGTGCTTGTGATGTAAACAAACGCTCAGCTGACGAACCCGCTTTCGCAAACTTTTTTCTCAAAACCAGTTACAAATACAACGTCGCGTTCTTACGTGATCTTGTATTTTTGGTTCATGGCTGGACTTGCACCACATTGTGGTAGATCTGCTACGTTTTTGAGCATCTACCACATCTACCACACAAGGTATGAAATCTACCACATATTCGCGTTTTTGAGTGTAGTTTTATTTCTGCTCGACATAATTTTCTTAATTTTAAGAGCAAACATTTTCCAACACTAAACACTAACAATTCAATCTTTCGACGGGAAACTGGGTTTTATTATGTTAAATTGCAAAATATATGATTTATGAAAAGAATTAATAGCGAAAATGTTAAAAACGGCAATTTTTGTGAAAGTATTAGCACGTTTCAGTGCATCTAAAGCGATGTTTACTTTTACTTGAGAATTTTCAAAATCGGCAAATCCCAAGAAGCTGTTGGAACGTGCCACATTTGTGCGCTACATCGTGATGTGATAAAAATAAAAGCTGCCAGCACTCCGCAAGGTTGCAGAAGTCCTTCAAAATATGTTCGAAAAATATCTTGATATGAAAGTTCCGCTTTACACTGTCAAGGAAAGAAATTGTCAAAACTCAAAACAATTTTTAGCAACTTCAATCTTGCACTTTATTATACTAAACTTTTTTTTTTTTAGATTCTAATTAAAAGGATTGCAATTTCGGTCAAACCTTGCAGAATTTTTTAAATTTTTGTACAAAGTTTGATCCNAAACTCTTCTGCTGTCGTGATCTTGTCTTTTTGGTTCATGTTGGAACGTGCCACATTTGTGCGCTACATCGTGATGTGATAAAAAGAAAAGCTGCCAGCACTCCGCAAGGTTGCAGAAATCCTTCAAAATATGTTCGAAAAATATCTTGATATGAAAGTTCCGCTTTACACTGTCAAGGAAATAAATTGTCAAAACTCAAAACAATTTTTAGCAACTTCAATCTTGCACTTTATTATACTAAACTTTTTTTTTTTTAGATTCTAGTTAAAAGGATTGCAATTTCGGTCAAACCTTGCAGAATTTTTTAAATTTTTGTACAAAGTTTGATCCAAAACCTGAGATCTACCAAATTTTTTTGAAATCTACCACATTTTTTTCCAGATTCTACCACACAAATTTTTTTAGGTCCGATCACTGCTTGTAACTATAGTTTCATGAACCAAAAAAACAAGATCACGCCTTCTTCTTAGTAGCCAGTTATAATCGCATTTAGGAAAAAAGTTGAGCGACTTTGACATTAGCCGTTTGTTTACATTTGTTCGTTGTTTACAATTTGGTGATGGCTTTTTACTGCAATTTTCTTAATTTCCGCTTGTGACAACGTGTGTACACGTAAGGTAAGGAATAATTTAACACAACGACATGATTTATAGAAGAATTTGCATAATAAAAATTATTATTCATGCGTTTAACAATTACGCGTTTTTTTGCGTTCTCTTCGTTGTTTACTTCTTACAACAAAGATGGCGTCGAGATTTCAACAGCTAGAAAATAACATTTTTTCGGGAAGGCGTGATCTTGTGTCTTTCGTTCATGCTATAGTTTTAATTTTTTCCAGTATTTCCAATGCACTATGAACGTTCTATATTCAGACAGAGAAACTTATGTCGCGGCAACTCGTTACTTGTGAAGGAGGAGGAGACGTGGAAGGGGAAAGGGCACCGAGTTGCTCCTGCTCGGGCAACACGCTTTGTGCTCTCCTTCGTCTGAGTAATTCCTGTTGGCCGTTCATAGCTGACAACAATAATTGTGTACAAAAGGATTTCTCTGTGTGAACGCGAAGGGTAACACCAAAAGAGAAATTGCCGAAAACGAGCTACAAAAGTTGCTCTGTCTAGTCTAATTAAACAACAATAATCGTATCAATATTTTACGATAAAAGTTGTATCGCAAGGGTACAGAAACGCGCTACTGGAACGCACTAAATGAGTGCGCTTTCAAATACAACCCTGGCAAGATGGCGACGAAACGAACCTGAGTTGAAAGGTAAAACGAAAAAAACAGGGCGGAAAGTATCTTGTTGAAAAACGTATATTTTGCAGTGAAACTGTTGGGAAAATATAAACAAATTAGTCTTCTTACTAAGGTGCGGCTGGTGCGAAAAGGGTACGAAACAGATTTTCCATTCTAATATGAAATATGTACAATTAACTTCATGTATCTGAACAATTTATGTGAACTAAAAAACTATGGGAAGAACAAGAATACAGTGGAACAATGGCAACATGATTTTCTGAGATTTGTAATGTAATCGAATGGTGCGTGCGGAAAACACTAGTGTAAGCAAATGGTGATCCTCATAGTGCGTCAATCTTGATATTGTAACATCGATTGTTTTTCTTATAACGGCTGTGCTTGGGATGAACCCCCAACCGAAAGCGGCGCACCACGGTTGTGTTCTTGATTGGGAGAACGGGAGCGTTTTACCCACATACACATATGAACAATTTTTGTTGCACTCACATATGTTATGGGCGTATGTGCAACCGCTGGAGAAGTGCAATGCACGGTATTACATATATGTATGTAGGCACTGTTTTCATTTGATATAAATTCGGGACATAATTGACTCAAAATGAGTCACTCGCAGCGCCGAACATTTCAATAAGAACACGGCGACAAAAAACATCGCCGTCTGGATGACTCTTATATTAATTAATTTTAACCTGCAACTCCGATGAGATTAATCTTCCATCGTGGTTTAGTCTGTATATAAAAACATTGTCATATACATACCAGGCTACATTTTTTTCTGTACTTTTTTTTATTTATAGGAAAATAATAGCATTTACAGGTTAACAGCCTTAACTAATGTTTAGTATATAAAAGAAGAAAAAACTTTAGCGAGACCACAAAAATCAACAAAATTTACGTTTAAGGGTACTTGCAGAAGCCGTACGGGCTTATCAGTACTTCCAAGTTCACTCCCAATAAACATTAAATCGCCCTTTATAAACAAAAATTATAACAAGAATCAACAATGACGGAGTACAAATTGGTAGTCGTGGGCGCCGGAGGTGTTGGCAAATCTGCACTCACAATCCAATTGATACAAAATCATTTCGTAGACGAATACGATCCTACGATCGAAGATTCCTACAGGAAGCAAGTGGTTATCGGTAAGTATCTGAACATTGTTCCAAACAATATCTATTGGCACTCTCGATACATATAAAACACTTAATTTTTCTACGTTTCAGATGGCGAAACGTGTCTTTTGGATATTTTAGATACCGCCGGCCAAGAAGAGTATTCAGCTATGCGTGACCAATATATGCGCACTGGTGAGGGCTTCCTGCTCGTATTTGCTGTAAACAGCGCGAAATCTTTTGAAGATATAGGTAGATTATCAATAACTATAAAAAATCCCTATTATCAATTTATATTTATAATTGGTTCTTTTTTCCACCAGGCACATATCGNCCAATAACTATAATAAATTCGCTGTTATCAATTTATATTTATAATTGGTTCTTTTTTCCACCAGGCACATATCGGGAGCAAATAAAGCGCGTTAAAGATGCCGAAGAGGTGCCAATGGTGCTGGTGGGTAATAAGTGCGATTTGCAAGCATGGGCGGTAAATATGAGCCAAGCCAGAGAGGTAAGTAATACATTAAAAAAAAAGAAAACCTATATTTACTACCGAAAAAATTAATAAAAAAAATTCAGGTGGCTAAACAGTACGGCATTCCATTTGTTGAGACATCNAGAAAACCTATATTTATTAACGAAAAAATTAATAAAAAAATTCAGGTGGCTAAACAGTACGGCATTCCATTTGTTGAGACATCTGCAAAGACAAGAATGGGTGTAGATGATGCATTTTACACATTGGTACGTGAGATTCGCAAGGACAAAGAGCATAGAGGGAAAAAGGGTCGTAAACATCACAAGCTACCCCATCATAAATTCAAATGCGAGTTACTATAAATGATTCTTGTATGAAGGCCTGAAAAGATTAAGTAACCTACGCATTCGGACAACCAGACTACATTATAATAAACCAAACAACGACACAACGAAAAACAACCATACATACATTCGATCAGAAGTTAGCCTGTGATGAGAAGGCTGTAATAGATGAGCCAGCAAATACATAAATACATACAAATGTGACCACAGTGAGAACCGGAAATTAACACATAAAGTACATATTTTTTCATAAAAAAAAATCAGCATAATACATACTATACGCACACGCATAAAAGGCGCAAAATTTTCACAAACGCACACACAGACGAATCATAACGCACATAGGAAACACAAAAAAAGATAAAAAAATTCAAATGCGAATGGCAGAAAGATGTGCATACTCTGCATATAATCAGAAAACAGAAAAGTGGTTTACTAATTTCGTTTAAAACGATGAATTTAACATACTGCATGTGGTTTATTAATATCCTGAAATTTTAATATATGGCCAAAGCAAAAGAATGGAAAAGAAATTATTAAGGTATCGAAAGTCAAGACATCTTCAAAGTATATGTAAATGCACGTTTCTTTTTAATACGTTTTAATTAACTCTTTTATAACTTTTGTGTGTGTTTGCAAATTAAGTTTTAATTTAACCTAGTATGGTTCAATACCCTTATGCTTCATCTTATGTGTATGTTTGAAAGTTAATTTTTAATTTACACTATTATTATTCAATATTTTTATGCTACTTGGTATTTCAATTGTGTTCTACTCGTGCTGTCTCTTACTACATTTATACGTAAGCTATTTGCAAATAAAAATAATTTGCATATACCTGCTTGCACGACAGTGAAAAGCCATTAATCAACGTTGCCTGATTATAAAAAGGGAAAAATATGACCATCGAACAAGAAAATAGACCTAAAAATTGCAACGTCTTGCGCCATATTTGCAAATAATACTATTCATCTATATTGATTTGCGTTAGTTATTTGCATTTAAATAATTAACTCTGTTTATTCGGAAAAATTACAATTTATTTGCGAATAATCCCTGACTTCCAAAATATAAAAGTACAAAGCGTCGGAATGTTTTATTTCTTAGGCATACCAGATTAAAATGTCCAGCTAGTGAAACTTTACTAGTAACTAGAATTCAGGCGTAAACAGCCGCATCTGCTGTGGTTGAGAAAAGGAAAAGACCAAGGCTTTGAATTTTTACTTTTTGGAATTCAGGGCATGCATGCGTATAAACGTAGTACATATATATTTGATATATAATATAGATATCTATATTGATAGTAAGTTAAGAAATTATACTACCGCCTATAATTATGCAATGTTGCGTGCTAAATATTCGTATCGCTTTATGTAACGAGTACTTTTGTAATTTTAATTAAAACCTATTGGGCAGGAGCGATTGTTGGCAGAATATCTGCAACGATATATGTATATGTGTCAAAAATAATTTTTTGATGTCAAAACACCCTAATCAGCCCATTTCTGTAAAATCTCAAGTTATAACTTGCCCCATATTTAGCATTCTTTGTTGCGTCTTTTGTGAATACGTGACTGCTATTTTTTTTATCAATGTTAATTGAAACTCATAAAAAACCTATGACAATTTGTAAAAATAAACTCATTTAAAACTACGATAATGATGAAAGCTACGACAAACTAAAATGCTATGCTAAGTGGACCAGCTGCAACGCACAAAAGGCAAAACCTACATATTGTTACCTCAATGCACAAAAGCCCTAACCAACATTTATTTTACAGAAGCAACAATAAAAAAAACAAAAGGAATATCAGATAGGGCTTTTTAAAAAGTGGCATGTAACTCCATTGTTTTTGGTACTAACACTTCAAAATTTTTATAGAAGATATATTTTAATACATCCTAACAAAATCTGTGAAAAACGCAGTTTTGAAAAAACTGTTGGTTAGGGCTTTTATAAATTAAGGTAACGACATGTAATTTCTGTTCTCATCATAATTTGCGTTTGAAATTAATTTTTGGTGCTGAAGTAAAAAAAAAAAGCGTGCAAATAAATAGCGTAAAAATATTCATGCTTAATTTTAATGGAGCCTTTTTTATCAATATAGAAAAGAAATATGTGAAATTGCCTTAAGCAATCAGCTATTCCACATATATGTATGTGTTCTTAACCCGTTATAAGATTACAGTTTTCATATTTAGCAAGTAATGTGTTTGGATGTCACTACAATTATTAATGTGTATTACATATACATTTGTATATGTATGCACGTACACATGCGTACATGTATAGTTTACCATTTTCTTTTACATCAAATTAACCTTACAATAGCCATTAAAAATAAAAATGCAATTTTTTTCACTATCATTAATACGAATTATTTACATTTCACAGTTTGCGTTTAACGATTTATTAGTATAAATACTTTCTACAATTTTATACGACGAGATATCAACAAACGGCATTCATAGCTGTTTACTTATTTTAAATTTTTTATTCAAAAACGATTGCTGTTTTGAATTAAAATTTGTTTTGCATTTTCTTTTTATGATATAGTAATTATATAGACATCTTTAATTGAATGTGTTTTGTAGTAAAAGTTTATTTTTGTTTTTAATTTTTGGCGCATATATACAAAAACAAAAACGATTTGAAAATTTAGCGGTGCCTTTAAAATTCCTGCATAAAACAGTATACATAGGCGACTTGTTTTGAGTACAAGACGTTAGCTATACAAACATACAAACTTATATTGATCAGTCTGCCCATTCCGGTGACATCAGTGCGATGGTTAATTGGTTTATCTAGATGTTTTTGAGAATAAATTTAACATAATTCTTCTTAAATATAAATTTTTTACGATTAAAACAAGTCTGAACTTAATGGGCCGATGGCGGATGGCAACCGTTGTTATTGACTGAAATCATAATCGACCTCTAATACAGATTTACGTATATTTTTCTTTAAATGCAACAAAACGAATGTGCAAAATTTGTTAATTTCTTTGCATTGTATTTTGAGCGATTTTTTTCTTCTTATTTTTACTAAAAGAATACATCTAAGTAATATATATTTAGTATACACATATTAACAGAAAAACAGGTTTTAGTTGGTTTTTATTTTGCCCAGCTTTGGGGATACAATACATGTTTTTATAGGCGATATTATTTAATAATTTTTTTTTTAATATTGATGATAAAAAAAATCATACTAAAAAATAAAATGAAATCGTGCTGATTAGTGAAATATGGTATTAGAAACACCGCGAAAAATTATGTTTCGATATATGTATGATAACAAGAACTGTAAACTAAAGTATACACACTTATTGAAAAATAAAATAATACTACATATATGTATGTACTTATGTGTACTGTGTGAGGTTGATGATTTGCATATTAAAAGGTAAAGGCGGTTTCGTTACATTCTCATTGCCCTCTAAGCACAAACACTAATGGTGATTTCGTTTCTACCAAAAAATTTTGCGTTTTGATTGCCCCTTTGTTCAATTCTAAATTAAAAGCAAAGGGTGAGAAAATTGTGTGTTCGTTTCTTAAAAGGTCCCACTCTTGTAAGGCAAAAAAGGCACATTCTCTGCCCTGGGAAGCTTTGTCAGGGGAGATGGTTGCCCTGGAAATTAGATCGTTGTTAAAAACGACAGACAATATTATAAAATACGTGAACTAGACAAGGTCAAGGAAACGCACCGGAAAGGGAAATATTTTTTGCAAAGCGAATTTATACAAGGTGGTGTTGATGGCGAATTAAGATTTTCACCGCGGTACTTCCCAGTGTCAAAATGATGTGTTTGTTGTAAACAAGGCGAATTCATATTACAACAAACACATCATTTTGACATTAAGAAGTACCGCGGCGAAAATCTAAATTCGCCATCAACACCACCTTGTATAAATTCGCCTTGGAAAGGGCAACATTTTTTATAGAAACGAGATCGCCATGATACTTGTACTTAATCTGGAAGGACTGGAAATGCAGGACTTGTGTGCACTACTTTGCAAAACAGAAATTTATTAGATTCCGGCTCAAACTGAGAAATGATTGATGCGCTTAATAAGAAGAAAATTTATTTTTGCCTTTCTAACAGTCGTTTATCTTCTACTAGTCGACACTCGCAATAGTAAATCTAATAAATTTTTTTGCTCTTGGCTAAGCGAGCCACAGACAAGGCAACAGATTGCATGTTTTCAAAAAATTTAGTTTTTCTTGCGATCGGTTGCGTGCAAGGCGAATTTATATAAGGTGGTGTTACTGGCTCAGCTGATTTTGTGTATGTGTTTCGCCGCACGGCTTCTGATATCAAATTGAAAAATTTTGTTTGAATTTCTACACACACTTACAAATTTTGACAGTTTATGCCGCCAAAGCAAAAACAAAATACATGTAAATTTTTGTTTTTGTACTCCTGCTATCACTTTATATTAATTCGCCTTGGTTGCGTGTGTGTAGCCGAGTTCTTAGATTTTTGTAATTTATTTTGTGATTCCGTAGAGTGAACATGAGCGGATAAATAGCAAGATTAGGTAAAATATTTATTAAGGAACTAATAGAGTGGTTAAATAGAGTTCAATACGTAATTTAACATGTATTTAATAGAGTTGTTGTCCTTTCTGTGCACATGCTTACTTGCCAACGTAAAATGGAAATCGTCAACCGATTCACTAGTGTGTAGCGAATAGAGTTGCAAACGATTGCTGTGATCTATTGCCTGTCTGTGGCTCGCTTTACGTAATCTGGCTAAATGGGCCTATACACCGACCGACTTCTTATTCAACCAGTTATTCAACTGTCAAATTCCTCGACACCTGCGCCGCTACAACAACAACAACACCTGCGCCACCTAGAGGATTCAATCTTCTTATTGGAATGTCATCGGGTTCTGAGCTAAGTTTGAACATTAAGGGCCGGTTGTTCAATGTCTGATTAGCACAAATCGGAGGTAGAAGCTCTGGTTAAGCACAACTACTGCTTTATCGATCACATGTTACATACATGATGTCGAAATCGTCGATAGTGTAGTGGTAGTGATAACCAGACATTGAACAACCGGCCTTAAGATTTTTATACAAGGTGCATTCTTTTGCAACCGAGCTCCAAAAGAACACTCGCTTAAATGGCGAAATATACGCAAACCAAAAAACAATAATTCGGCTATTTATCTGAGTTCAGCCAGGTCGGTAAAAAAATAGGCGACCTGAGGTGTAGTGTTGTTAAGTGAAAAGCTGTGAACTGTCTAAATCCCGTTAAACTAATCACATGTTTTCATGAACCCAAAGGACAAGATCACGCAAGAACGCGACGTTGTATTTGTAACTGGTTTTGAGAAAAAAGTTTGCGAAAGTGGGTTCGTCATCTGAGCGTTTTTTTTTTACATCACAGATTAGGTATTTCAATATGACAACACATTCTAAAACGTTTTAAGGAATAATTACGGATCCGCTGATTTCACGGCGATTTTGTACCTTCTGTCGAAATGATGTGTTTGTTGTAATTTCGATTTGTACTGATACTGTCAATGTGAGTATAATTTTTTGTTGTAATTTTTGTTTCTGTTCTGTCAACACCACCTTGTATAAATTCGCTGGCACAATTTCAGTATGCATTTCTTTTCCCCAAAAATTTTGAGTTGCTGTCGACAGAGAAATAAAGCTGTACCGAAGATCGTAAATCCTTTATGATTGCGAAAAAATACTTTTTAAGTGATGGTTACTCTGGGACAATATGGCAGCCGTTTTTGACAACAAAGGACTTAATGCTGGCAATATCACACTCGTATATAAAAATGGCAAAGAATGAAAAAAGATAAAAGGCGATAAGCGGAAAAAATACCACCGCATAATTTAAACGCATTTTAAATGTGTTAAAATAGTTTAAAAATTAACTAAAAGTGCATAAAAGAGCGAAAGTAACTGTGTATTTTTGGGGTATAGTAAAATGTAAGTAAAAAGTTGGCGGTTTAAAGCTTAGTAAATGAATTTAGTCAAACGCTTTTGCAGACATTTTAGCGTTCTTGATTTACCTGCGGTAATGCCAAACGTTTTCTTAGTTATATATTCTGTTAGAATATTTGTTTTTTAAACGCGTAGATTGTAATTTAGACATATTCGTATTGATCAAAAATTATACCATTGCCAAAAGAATAATTAGGAAAGGAGGGTATGGAATGTGAAAAACATGAAAAAGCCATGAAACAGGGTCGCATTGCCATAAGATTTTTTTTGGTACTTTTTCCGTGTTGTTTTTTGTTAATAAAAGTATGAAGTCTGCCCACAGCCATCGGTTTTAGTACCATGACGACCAAATTGAATTTAAAATATGTATGTAGCTGCCAATCGGGGTTCTCTACCGTAATACCATGGACTGGGCGACATCGAAAATATATTTTCGTTGCTAATGCTGGGTTTCGACCTAAAACTTGTGTTTTCGTCCATGTAAAATCTGTCAAAGGAAAACCAATTTTCGCTGAAAACTACTTGAAAACACAGGTTAATCGGTGTCTGTACTAGTTTTTTTCGATTATTCATCGAAGTGGAAGCCATATTTTATCATATGGCTGTTCGGATTTGTTGTTAATTGGCTGGCCAAATTATAAAAGAAAAAAGTAATCAGAAGAAAATGAAAGAAACGTATTTTGGTTTTGTTATTTTGTAGCAAAACTATAAACAAAGGATGTACCAAATGTCAACGAAAACACTAACCGCCCGCTGTGAACAGCCTTCAGCCCACAATCGCAGAACTCGTTTCAAAGTGTTTTCGTTGTCGGTCAGAACATGGTATAAGTGGTTGCCGAGCTTAATGTAATTACCATTTTGTTTCACTTTAAATCCACTTTCAATGATTAATTTCTGCTTTGTTCTTCTCTTACTTTATTCTTATTTGATATCGTACAATATACAAGTGTTTTAAGCACTATAGTGCAACAGAAATGTGTAGGTTTGGTGGATGCAGTTCGGCGTCGAAATTCGTAGTAGATACATACGTGTTTGTGCCACAGAAGTGATAAAAAAAAAATTAAGGAACAAAATGAAAAGGAATTCAACGAATAGTTTATAGATTCTTTTACAAGTGATATTTTTTGGATTCCTTAAGTCAACTGCTCAACCTTACGTCAAAATGTGAATTACTGGGAACCTTGGTGGTTTTCTAATTAGTGATTTTGTTGATAATGAATTTCGAATCATTTTCGCATATATGTGAAGAAAAAAGGGCTAAGTATGCATATATATCAGTAACAAAGCCATGCAATGTAAAAACCATAGAATTATATAAAAAGGTCAGCAAATCCACAGTTTCGAATCGCTCGCGAATTTCATTTAAGTTTGGTATATGCATGTGTACTTTTTGTCTTCAGTGGGTTGAGGAAAGGTATGCGAGAAATGTGAAAAAATGTGGTCTTTGCTCCTGTGTGGTCATACCAATTGGGAATGCTATCAAGGGACCTACAACATCGCTGTAAAGCCAAAGTGGCCCGGCTATTTTGATAATTGTTAAAAACTACATTATAGTCGCTACATTCTACAAACATAAATACATACATACACATACAATTCGTCGTTTAAAGTAGACAAGCGCGTATCAACATAATGCAAAACCGCGTGTGTGAGGCAGGAAGGCTAAATGAATTTTGTGTGTTTGGCTTGGTTGGCAGGATGTATTTGGGGTTTGCTTTCCTTTATGGCCGTTCGTTAAAGGGGCGTTGGGCGAAAGGTAAGTGGGCGTGGCACCTCTAACCCTCCTTTTTGGAGAGGGAATGAACCGCCATTAACAAAAATGCAACCCCCGACCACCTAGGTCCCCTATGGTTCCCTAGGGACCCCTTAGAAAAATTGCCAAAAATCGCAATTTTCATTTGCTTTTATTCGCTTCAAAAATGTTAAATATTCATTTGCACAATACATTTTAATATACTCATTTTTATATACAAGACATTTTTATAAAACACTCTGTAACCAAAATAGACATCACTGGGGCGGCAACCCCAGGTTTACCACACAGAAAAGGAATTCTAGTTACCTTATTCTTTCCCAAGGTTACATTCTACGTAGTAAGGGTTATAATCCCTAAGCGCGGCCGAAGGCCGCCTACGCTGAAAGAAATTCTACGCAAAAATACTGTGAAAATTGCGATTTTTGGCCATTTTTCTAAGGGGTGCGTAGGGAACCATATGGTTCCTAGGTGGTCGGGGGTTGCATTTTTGACAATGGCGGTTCATGCCCTCTCCAAAAAGGTCGGTTGGAGGTCCCACGACCACTCCCCCTTCGCCCACCGCACCTTTAACGAACGGCCATAATGGAAAGTTTCCCCTGTATTTGTTCCTCTTGCTGCTACTCGGTCATGTGGCATATGTGTGTTGATATCGACAAGTTGTGTGTAACTTAATTGAAGACAATTGAGGGATTCACAACGGTGTCGCAAGTGTCGCAAGTGTCGTATTGTTATACGTCGTAAACTTTAAAACCTTAAATAAATGTTTATAGAACTTGAAACGACAATCATCCATTTTTTAACACTACAAAAATTCATAATAGCTCTGATCCAATACTTTTCGTGAAAAATCCTGTAAAACTGTCAAGCAGCAAAATTACTCTCTGAAGTGAGAGTAAAAAGTGAGTAACAACAAAAAGTACGGGGAACAAGAAATCCATTTTTCCTGTAAAAACGTCAACCAGTGATTGCTTGACACTTTTCATGACTTTACCAGAAGAAAAAGTTTGGGTAAAATCTTGCAACTTCATTCTCTACACAACTCTCCAAAAGTCCCTGTCAGTTACAGGATTTTGGAGTACGGGAACATTTTTCCTGCAACTTCCCACAAGTTCGTGTAAAATCCTGAAAGTTCATGGAGTACTGGATCAGAGCTAATATGACTTTGGTGGTACTTATAAAAGCGGGGATCCCGGGATTAACATTCCTAGTAAGCATGCATGTTATAGTACGATTTTCATCACAATTTTAATAAAAATCCATCAACTACGCTATTTTGCTTAGCGGAGTTCAGTGTTTTTCATGTTTTGGCCTTGACGTTTCTCCTCTATTTACCAAACATAACACAGACTTGTAATAGTTATGTTTAATGAGCTGCTCTAGGTTACGTCAGGTTAATATATCTCACAAAATTGTGTTTCATGAGGATTTTGCTTGCTCTAACTTACTCTAGTTTCTGTTTCATGAGCCAGCGCTAAGTGGAGCTAGAGCAACTTAGAGCACGATTTTCTGCACCAGCTTTTTTGATGGGGTAAATTGTAGCAAGCAACCGTTTTGAGAATTTCTGCATGAAAAGTGTTTCATGAGATTTGTGAACTGAGTTGCTCTAACTTGCTCTATTGTTTTTTTGACATCTGCTTGACTTGAGCTGCTCTGAACTTTTTTCGGTCTAATTAAACACAACTATTATGTAATGTTTTTAATATCTAGGCATGTTAAATAAAAATACATCTTAGGTTTTTTTCTAGCATGTCGAATTTTTTTTTATTGATGACATACATATATTTTAGGATTTTTAACATTTGCATGAAAACCCAAAATAACTAATTTCTAGTTGAATTTTTATGTATAAAAATACCGATAGACAAATTAAATCAGAAAGACTTAAGTAATTTCGAAGTTATAAGTTTTTTTAACTAACGCTGTTGGTTTATAAGTAAAAATTCAATTCTAAATTTATTAATTTTTGGCATTTTATGCAAATAGCTAAACATCCTAAAATATTTACTATGTCACTAATAAAGAAATCTCGACGTGCTAGAAATAAGCCAAATATGTATTTAAATTTAACGCACCGAGATATTAAAAAAATAATATAAAAAATCCAGGCCTGTGTAATCTATAAATCAGGGTTGCAGACGGAAAAGTCATATTTTTAGTACAGGATTATTTTGGATATGAGAGGAGAAATTTTAAATTCTTAATTACGTATTGTAACAATATTGCGAAATTTATAAAGGGCAGCAATCTATCGGATATCCGATGGGACGGCTCTTATTTTTTACATGGTATCCGGAATCCGGTCATCCGGCAAAATCTCTATCCGGCACATCTATATAAATAAACTATCGGAATCGATGGTTAAATATGTTAGCATGTCATGATTTTTTGTTGGCAGGTCATGAGCTGCATTGAACATTTCCTTGGAAATAAGGGCACATATATGTATGAATAAAAGGTTTGCCGGCCTTCTCCTAAAATTTAATGGGCTACAAAACTGCATACTTAGAAATTTAGTTGAATTTTTAAAATTTTTGAAATATGGACTTATGTGGTTTTTGTTAGACAATGAGCTGTATTTTAATAAAAAAAAAATAACCATTAGACAAACAATGGAAAACAGCTAAAAACGGTCAAAATTTCGTGTCGCTATTAATTTTCACATGGCTGTATGTATTTATGTATGTATGTATGTCCTTTTATTAACTTTTTGTATCATTACTGCTTTACTGCATGTTTATGTGTACATAATAATATTTTAATCGCAAAAAAAACTAACTTATAATTTCTTTATTTCTTCAATTTACTTTCTTCGACTTCGACTGATTATCGCTTACTCAAAGTACTTACTTAGTATGCTATACTGCTTGCGAACCCAAGCGGGAAGCGTGAATTATCTACATAGAAATAAGAAAATAATATTCATATGCACATGCACATATGTATATGTTTATATACAATGTATATACATATATCTCTATTAATAGTTTGTTAAATGCCATTTTTCCTTACATCCAACTGTTATTGACAGCAGTTATTCCATACCTTCATAGTCATAGTACACCATCTCAATCTCATTGCAAGATTGTCGGCAGTAAAAATTTTATCGTCTTTTTCGTTCTGACCACCCGGACCGACGACGCTTTTCAGTGGCTCAACACTTTGACTTTACACTTAGCTCAATCAGACTAATATATTTAGCATACAATAAGGTCATTTGGCATTTGAACTTTTTCAATTTGTATTAATTTGTCAAGGGGTGTACTCAGAACTAAATAATCATCAGCTAGAATAGTGCAGCTGATGTTTAGTTGGAAAGTGGAGAAAGCGGATTTTCATTTCGTACATTTGTGCACTGAATGATAACTGAGCATAGGGTTTCTTCTCTCAACAGTTTTCATTGTAATGTACATAAATAGGAAGCTTCAATTAAATTGCTGGCTGACTTGTGGAGGCGGCCCGATTGAATTTTTGCGCAGCAGAACAATCATTTTTGACGAGATTTTTTTAAATTGGATATCATTGCATATATGCATTGTAGTTACATACATACATACATATGAGAGACCATAACGATTATAAGAAATAAAATTAAATATTTTGTATAATTATAAGCTGTGTTATTTTTACACACATAACATCTACGCTTAAAGACTAAAAAAAACAATCAGCGACAATTTCCATTTCCAAACAAGTAATTTTGATTTTATCGACAACTATACATAAGCGCACATAAAGTTTGTCGATTAGAGCTCCATACAATTTTTAAATGCAGATAAAAAAAAACGCCTATTATTGAACAATGGAAAAGTTGTTTTCGTCTCCTGAGATGAAAATCAGACTAAAAACTTTTTCATCTTCTCCTAATAATTATCTGTGACTTTTATTTTTTTTTTCGTCTCGCTGGAAGTTTATATCAACATGAAAATGATGTACGTATTTTCATAATAATTACCTACATGCGACTTTTATTGAAATGAAACTTAATTGAGTTCGGAGATTTAACCCGTTAAATTATTCATGTCATCGAATCTGTATGGTTCGTTCGATTTTCAAA
The DNA here is from genome assembly GCF_001687245.7 of Rhagoletis zephyria. Taxonomy (NCBI): domain Eukaryota; kingdom Metazoa; phylum Arthropoda; class Insecta; order Diptera; family Tephritidae; genus Rhagoletis; species Rhagoletis zephyria. The sequence goes on along the minus strand of NW_016160256.1, from coordinate 37,467 downwards.
AATGAGATGTCAAATTAAAGGGATTTGCTTGTTAATTTTTTTTGTGGCGTATTCATTTTTATTTCAATAGTGTTATTGAGCTTTGTTTGTACTACGATCTGTTTGTTGGGGGAAAAAAATGGAAAAAACAACAATGCTTGAGCGGTAGAAGTTATAGCAGCTATTTCGGAGATCATCGCATCTCTTCATCAGGGCTTTGCTTTTGGACATCGTTTTTTGAAAAGGGTTGCCAGATGTTAGCAAATCAAATTGCAATAATCGAGCTCGGAGATATTTGCGATTAATTTCATGAAATCGGCAGTAAATGTACCGATTCTATTAAGAGAAAACGTGGAACGTAAATCATTTCCGTCTTGAAATAATCGTGCCGCGAGACGAAAAAAAATAATTAAAATCCCATATAATTATTATGAGAAGACGTAAATAATTTCCATCTGAAAATAATCGTCCCCCAAGATGAAAAAAGATATTTCTCGTAAATAATTTTTATACAAAGACGAAAAAAATTTCTTTTAAAACAACGAGACGTTTTTGATCCCAAATATTAGGGTAATAAATATTTTGGGTCTCTGGTTGTAACATCATATAAATTCGCCAAAGAGCTTCAGAGATATACACGTATACATATTTATTTATGTATGTATGTATGTACATTTCGATGGCTCTCTGCAATAACGGCACAACACAAAATTCAAAAAAAAAAACCTTAAGTAAGTCGCAAAAATTAGACGTGCACTAGACAAGGATTAGAGACACACACAATAGGTAAATCTATGTCGTCTTGTTGTCATCAATAAATAAGAATTTTAATTCCCATAGATCGAATCAAAGAAATTTTGTAATCAAGAACGAAGAGATCTCAGAAAATAAGTTGAACTAATTATCCCACGTTCCCACGACAGTCGGGTCTACGTAACCGGAACGACCCAGATTTATATTTGGCCAAGGACTGTCACTCCAGCAACACTTCCCAAAAACTCTTTGGGGAATTTGTATGCTGCTACAACAACAACAACAACAACTAATTATCCCTTTTTCATACTGATTTAAAATTTGTAAGCATTTCTATATGACATACGTACATACATATGTACATGTACATACATATCGTTACTTTAATATAGAAATGCCCTAACTTATTTTCATTCAAGATCCAGTTTTGCACAAAGGTGGGTGGATTACTCACCAAAATCCTGCTACATCATAAAATTAGTTACAGTTAAAAGAAATTCGAAGCTCGATAACTTGATTTTTTAGGGCTTTCCTATATTAAAGTAAACGACATGTGCAACCTTGGACTATATTACAACACAATCTTCTATGTACTTTTTTTTTGTCATTTGGTCATTTCATCCATGCCATTGCAGTTAACGCACAATACAGCACTATTCAGATAAGCTTTATCTAAAAATAAAAAGTCTTGTTGTCAAAGCAAATGAAAGAGTGAATTTTTATCTTTACATTCATTAACGCCCTATTAATGTTTATAATTTTTATGCAGACACTAACATTTACGATTTTCCCCAGTAGGTAATTTCAGGAGCTAAAATCTCTTCCAAAAGGTCTTCTTGAGAGTCAAGAGGCTTTCCATTCTGCTTTCCTTCTCCTTTCTTTTTTTATATGGAGTGGCACAAATTTAAGGCCTTCTGCTTTCGCTGCACATAGAGGGTGTTCAAGAAGGACTTTTGTAGGACGTATTTTAGAAGACCTTTGGAGGAGTTCCTTTAAAATCGTAAAAAAAAAATTTCATCCGATCTGGGTAATATAAGGCGTCTGCAATTAAGAACATTCCTGAATTTTACACGTTACTATACAAAAAACTTGCTGTCACAATCAATAAGGCTATGAAAAAATGCCATGCGGAAACATATATAGGACTATTTTTATTAACGGATATTTTTAAAATGCCATTTGGAAATGAACTCTTAGAGCCGCATTCAGAAACGTTCAATAAATTAGCTCTAACGGGCACTTAATGATCGTAAAATCTGTTAATGTTTCCTCTCATAGTTAAAAGATAAGGCCTAATTAGTCAATGATAAATTTAAGTATGACCTCAGTTGCCAGTCCTTATATTCCGGCTACCATCTTGGAAGCTCTTTTCTGTATTTCGAATGACTAATTAAAAGATCTACTAACGAGAGGTTTTAGTGGTATTCTATTTATCTTTTAGAAATAAGTTTTTTTAAAAACTTGACGAAATTAAAAATTATTTTTTAAAACAATAACAACTAAAAATTTGGGAAAGTGAAAGTAAAAAAGAAAAAGATGAATGAAAAATGTTTCTAGCCATTAAATGAAATTAAAAAATATTTATTTTTTAAACAGTAAAACTTAGAAATTAAAAGAAAAGATTTTCCAAAAAAAAATCCTTCACCTCTAATGGCACGCCAGAGCTTTGTTCACTGAAATTTATTGAAAACAAACAAACAATTTCTTTGTCATTCGTTAAGTACTGGTTTTTCGTAACTTAAACATGCACTATGCCTACGGTGACCATATTTATGATAGCCGAATACGGGACAAAAAATAATTTTGCGAATTCCACAATAGCTTACAGATCTTAAAGCATTCTTCAATGATCCTAGATGTATTAGCCCTGAAACAGTATACTTTTAGTAACCTCGCAAATTTGTAGGATAATTTTTTCAAGATTTTTACCACGTAAAATAAAAAAACTCATTAAATTTTAGTATAGTAAAGTACAATTTTATGTCGCTAAGGCTTGCAGCTAATTTTTGGCAATCTTTTTTTTTTGTTGACGTTAGTACGCATTTTTTCATACAAAGTATATTCGACCATTTTTTTTTATAGAGGAGCAAATGAGCAGCACTTTCCACTCGCACTTTATTATACACAATTTAAATGAGTTACAAAACTGGAAACCAAATTTTTTCTAAAGATTCTAATTAAAAAGTTTGAAATTTTAGTTAAACATTGCAGAATTATTTTTTATAGTTTTTTGCATAAAGTTTGAAATTTGGTATTATGTATATGGTTTTTGTTAGGCAATAAATAATAAACATTAAATAAACTAAGAAAAAATAGCCAAAACTTACTAGGATGTCGAGTCCTAATTTCTCACAGGCATTCAGAGTAGAAAATTATAACTGTTTATGGAGAAAATTACGATCATACACCTACATCACTTCAAACTCGTTCATAGGCATGCCATTTCAATGAGCTGTTAAGGCGTCGAAACACCGCATATGGGACAAATAAGGGACATTAAAAGAGAAATACATAACATTTGGCGTCCCGTATAAAATGTATAAATTACCAGGACAATGGGTAAAAAAAGAGGTCTGTCCCGTATAATAAAGGACGGATGGTCACCGTAACTATGCCAGACAGCTCTTCACTGGCACTAGGATCTCTTATAACTTTGACTAACATTTGGAATATTTTTTAAGTTTTTGAAATTGAGTTTTGGGCGTTTTAACACCATGCGGGTTCACTAGCTATGTATAATTATTGTCATTTAATGCCAGTAGAAATTCAGCATTAGAGAAGTAAATTAAAATTAGATTATGATATGTATGCTGAGTGCAGGCAATGTGGTTGGTGACAGTGAGTAGAGCAGTATTGGATTGGATTTGTAAAAATTTAATTCGAATTTTTGGCAATTGCATTCACTATTTATATCGGTTTTAAACCATTTACGGTTTATTTTGCCCAAATTACAAAGAATCTTCGCCATCCAATTTGGCAATACGGCTGTCCATACTCTGTGGATCTAGCAAATGTTTGGTTAAAAAATCAGTAAATAACCAAATTTCACTGAAATGATTTCGTGAGAATAACTAGCTTAACTGCCACCCACATTACCTTCTATGTATATGTTTCATATTAAAATTTGGCATCTAATCTCATTGAACAGAATAGTGATGTAACACTCTAGCGTAAGAACGCAAATGATACTTGTGAAAATTGTGTTCAAGAAAAACGTTACCAAGCAGATCACCGATAACTGAGTACTCACTTCCGCCCAAGCATTACCCGCATACGACCGCATTTGATACGTAGCGATATGTGCACGTTTGAGCAGTGGAGATTAACATGGCTATTTTCTCTTCATTTCTCTTTATCTTTTTTCGCTTCCTCACTGGCCGATGCGCAACCACAACCGTGCACTTACAAGAAGTATGTCTAAAGAAAACGAGAAAGCACTGGACACAGGCCTCAGTTGCCGCAGTTTGGCGGAGGAGCTACTACGAGAAATGCCTGATATGAAAGAAGAGATCGAACAGGAATTAAAAGATGCATTATCGACTAGCAATGAGGATGTCGAAGAAGAAAAGAAACCGGATGGCAATGATGCTGGTAATATAGAAGCTGTAGCACCTAATGGGGATGTGGATACAGATATAAAAAGTGATTTGGAAGCATTAGCTGCCAAAGAAAGTGCTGATACTAAATTGACAAACGATGCGGAATCTACAGCAGTAAAAAATTATGAATTGGACACTAAAGATAATGCTGATACGGATATGAAAAGCGATGTGGAAGACGCCAAGGAGAATCCTGATACTAACATGGAAAGCGATGTGGAAGCATTAGTCGTTAAAGAGAGTGCCGATACTGATATGAAAAACGATGTGGAGGCAGTAGTCGTCAAAGGAAATTTTGGATCTGACTTGGCAGACGATAAAGAATCGGTCGCAATGAATGTTGCAGAAGCTGATTTTGAACTGTCGATGGAAGAAGAGCTTTTGGAAAAGGCACGAAATTTAACTTCTGAAGAAGAAAGTGAAAATCGAGTAGATTCTGAGCTGCCTAAAGTGTCTAATGAATTGACAAATGCCCAGGAAGCTCGAAAATATCAGGAAGGAGTGGACAATATGTTGGAAGCTAATGATGCACCCACAGAGCAGCCGGAAAAAAGTTCCATTAACTCGGAAGAGAAGGAAACGTTGGATGTGTCAACGATCAAAAATGGGGAAATAACTGCGACCGGTAAATGGGAGAAAAATGCGGGGACACAGGAAATTACAGAATCGCCCGATAAGCAGATAGAAAGCAACTCCGCGGATGAGAAAGAGAAAGAAACAGAGTCAAAAATTCGTAAACGTGAGATCGAAAGCCCGGAGGATTTAAAGAAAGACACGCTGGACTTCCCAATTGCTAAGCAGCCGAAATTGGAAATTCCCAACGAAAGGAAATCGATAATAGAAATTCATATCGCAAATAAAGTGGCCGATGATGAAGAAGCACTCGCGGAGTTGGAGCGCGTACGTAAGCTTAAGGAACAATCTATTATCGAACTGCATAGGTTAAAGAGTCATGAGGATAAGCTACTTAGGCTCGAGAATATAAATAAACAGTTGCAAAAAAATATAGAACACAAGCACGAGTTGTTTCCGACTACTAAGGTCGAGGAAAGTATTTCAGAGAAAAATACTGTTAAGGGAGAGAGGGAAGAACCTGAAAAGAAAGTCACTGTAGTCAAAACGAAAAACGAAGTTAACACGAAAGAAACTAATTTGGACGAGGACGCGCCTACAGCATGCGCTGAAACAAAAACTTCACCTTCAATTGACGTCGGCAATGATGAAGAGTCTTCGAATTCAACTAGCGACAAGGAAATCTCTAAGCGCAGCACCACGGTGACCGCACCGACTATTCTAAATGATGCCCCCGAAAAACCAGTGAATTCAGCCATTAATACTGACATCGAGATGGTGGAGAATGCTACTTCTCAAATTGCACCCACAACAGAGTCCACTAACTCAAATACTGTCATTGAAACCAGCGAAGATAAAGCTGTAGAAACAGCGCCTGCAGTTGCCGCTGAAGTTTCTGCTACCGCAAAGTCGCCGTCAGTCACACAAACAGCAACACCAATGGAAACGGCTAACACGTTGACGGTAATGATGGAAAAAGCCACAGGTAGCGTTTCAATACAGCACGACGAGAGTAGCAATCACTCCACCGCTGGTGAGCCTGATCCTCACTTGCCGCCCGAAGAACTCACTATCGAAGAGGAAGAACGCGATCGCGAATTACGCGAATCACGTGCAACTTTTCTCCAGCACTTGCCTTGCTTCAAGCTCCTGCGCAATGCCGTCAGTGCCAACGGTAGCGAGGCTGACTCCAATGACAATGGTGCAAAAAGCCGCGCCATTCCCAGGTGCCGCGAATGTCGACGTCGCAATGCACAGGGAGGCTCAGATGTCTACTGTCGTTTTTATGAATTTCGTCGTTTACAATATAACGAATCGGGTGAATTGTTAGTTGCTGGTTTCCCCAATCCCTACACCGATCCGACGCCTGATGATTTGCGCATCTGGCAACCAGATGAGCAGAGCGTTCCCACAGCTGGTTGGATGGATATCCAAGTGGCGCGCTATATTCTGTTACATGCAGGCGATCAGTTCTGCTACTTGTGGCAGCAAGAGGCCGAAGCGTTGCGCTTACATGAAAACCCCAATAGCGTTATAGCTTGGAAGAAGGTAGTGCAGGGCTTGCGTGAGATTTGTGACGTCTGTGACACGACGCTCTTTAACTTCCACTGGACGTGCGACAAGTGCGGTTTTGGTGTTTGCCTCGATTGCTTCAAAGACCGCAAGGAGCAGCGTAGCTGTCGAAAACGCCGCACCGGCGATAAAACGCAACGCGGCCATGACGAGTACCATTGGATGTTGTGTACCGCCACCACGCCCAATCATCAAAAACACGAACTGCGTGATCTAATGTTGACGCAGATTATAGCTGGCGACGCCCTTAATGTTTTGGGACGTCTCTTGCATGATATACGCGCCATGTGGCAGGTGCCGCAAATATGCGGCTGCTTGTTGAGCAAACAGGATCTGCCACCAGACACGCAGCTGGGCGCTTTAATACAAGACATGATCAAGGAGTCGCAATTAAAACAACAGACGAGCGCATCTTCGCTGGCCACCGAGGAGACGTTGCGCAAGCAGGCGCGCATGGAGGAGCTGCACGCCAAAAAATTGGAGTTTGCGCGCGCCAGAGGCATTGACTATGTGCCCGGACGGGTGTGGACCAAACAGACGCTGGGAAAGGATCCTATAACGACAGCTTTTGATAATTTCAAGCATATTAATTTCTTACGCAAAGGCTTGGCTGGCTTGCGCCGCTTTTTACCGCCGCGCGCCATGACACTAACTTATTCCACGATGCTGGCGCCAGGAGTGCCACACGAATGGCTATGTGATGGCAAACTTTTGCGTCTGACCAACTCCATGCATCCCGACAACCGCATATTATTTCAAGAAGTGTGGAAATGCGGACAACCAGTGATGATCTCGGAGGTGGCGCGTTCGCTGAATCTCGACTTGTGGCGCCCAGAAGCCTTTTGCAACGATTTCGGCGATAAGCCGAACGACCTGATAAACTGCTTAAATGGCAATTTAGTGCCCAATCAACCGATGCGCTACTTTTGGGAGGGATTCCAGTGCATTAAGAAGCGACTACTTGACGCGAGTGGCAAACCAATGTTGTTGAAACTAAAGGATTGGCCGCCAGGCGATGATTTTGCCGAAATATTGCCGACACGTTTCGCAGACCTCATGACCGGCCTGCCTATGCCAGAATATACACTACGTACAGGCAACCTGAACATTGCTAGTTGCTTGCCGAAAATGTTTGTGCCACCCGACTTGGGTCCGAAAATGTACAATGCCTACGGTTCGGCGCTACACCCTGACAAGGGCACTACGAATTTACATTTGGATATTTCCGATGCTGTAAACATTATGGTCTATGTGGGCGTGCCACAGGATGCTGACAGCAAACACCAATTGGTAGCCACCCAACGAGCCATTGCCTTGGGTGGTTGCGATTATCTAACGCGCGCGCGCTGCCAATCCCCTAACGTTCTCCCAGGCGCCTTATGGCACATTTTTCCGGCACGCGACGCCGACAAAATTCGCGATCTACTCAATCGTGTGACTATAGAGAAGGGCTTTCGCTTGGAACCCGATCACGATCCAATACACGACCAGAACTGGTACTTGGATGATAAATTGCGTGCACGCCTCTTCAATGAGTACGGCGTAGAAGGCTATCCCATTGTGCAGTGCCTCGGAGACGCCATCTTCATTCCGGCAGGTGCGCCACATCAGGTGCAAAATCTACACAACTGCATCAAAGTGGCCGAAGACTTTGTCTCACCGGAAAACATTACACACTGCTATCACTTGACGCATGAGTTCCGACATTTGTCGCACTCGCACACCAATCACGAGGACAAACTACAGATTAAAAACATTATTTATCACGCTATCAAGGATTGTTGTCATATACTTGTACGTGCGCTGGACCAGCGACTCGACGAAGAGTTAGCCAAAGTAGAGGAGCAGAATGCAAAGGCGGAAAAGAGTCTCATTGAAGCTACAGAACTTGCCGCACAACTAACTGGCGAAGCAACGACGAATGGCAAATAAGCTGATGGCGATGAAGTCTCACAAGATATATTCTTGACCTAACCAATTTTTTCGTAGCACTAATTCATAATAGTATTAAACATTTGTACGTGATTGTTTGACGAATTAAAAGATGTAAACCAATCAGTTCACTTTTATGTAAATCTCTTGACCAACATTTATTGTATCGTAGTATTTGATATATTATTAATAAGTTTTCAATAAAAAGTATACATTTTACGCAGCCTCAGAATATTTATTTGGGATAGAACTAATGGCATTTCTTTGGAACGTCGAATGTGAACGGGGCTAGATCGTTGAAACAACCGTCCTTGGTAGGAAAAATCTCGAGTCTTTCCGGGGGGTGGAATGGAATGCTTTGGGCACGTGTGGCCGCCCGAGACATTAGAATACAGTGCACGCAGCTTCAAAGGTGTTAGGACTGCCATGGGATTCCTCCTGAGCATCATTTCAGAGAGGCTTAGGGTGCGTTCATACCGAAAGCCGAACGGCGCCGAGCGAAGCAAAGCGGAACAAAGCGAAGATGCTGGTGTTGAATGAAACGAAGCAGAGCTTTGCTCATGGACTCGGCGGAAATGAAAAGCGTCAAAAATATTTGCTTAATTTTATTCAAAAGATTGGTTGTAAAATTCGTTTCCAATTGAATATGTATTTGGATATCTTGTTTGCAGCAGCATCTTGAAGGTGAAAAATTAAATAGAAAATACAAAATCAAAAACTGCTTTGCTTTCCGCTCCAAAATTCTTCTTTATCCGCTATGCTTTACGTTCCCTGAAATTTTCTGAGCCAATTCCATCTTACAGAGGTCGGTGCATGCTCATTAACCTAAAATCGTTGGAAAGTAGAAGCACTATTCTCTCTCTCACTTTCGTTTATGATCTAATAAATGGGATGGTCGACTACCCATCTCTATTCGCCTAAATTAATTTCAATATTCCGCAGCGGAATCATAATATTTTCTGATTGGGCACAGTCAAAACAAATTATGCTTGTAATGCTCCGATTCTGAGAACTTTGAGAGAATTTAATTCGCTTTCAACTCTTAATGGTTTTGACTTTTCTTACACAAAACACTATTTTAAAATGTTATTAAATGAATTATTTAATTAGTCTTAAGTGCTCTCTAATTTTCTTTCTTTGTAATCTGTAAGAATTGTTACACTTTTCGAGATTAAAACGAAATAAATAAATAAATAAAAAGCTTGTTGTATCAACACTTTCATATAGCTACAGCAAGTTGGAAGCTTCAATCGGCTTGGAACGGCTTGTTGTTGTTGTTGTAGCGTCTACAACAACCCCACCCAGATCGGTTAGTCCCTCAATCGTTGTTGTAAAGCTCTACTAGCGGTAGCCTCAGGAAGCGTGCAGCATCGACGGGGTCTGTCCATAGGGACAGGGGCGTCAGTAGTCAGTCAGTATGACTAAAAATTCGCTTACGTAATACTTAAATGGCCTCAAAAACAGATTAAAAGAAATCTACCTATCACGCGATTTTGCCCTGTCTGAATTTGATTTGGGTAGGTCGTTTCCAGTTCTGACGGTCCTGGAGATGTGAAGAATATTGCTTAATGCCACAAATTAAACACTGCATTAGACATCGCAAGGCCCCACATGTTTTTTAACTTGCCCCGTCCATCGCCCTTTTTGGATGGCGCTGATGTCAGCCTTTGTCTGCCCGAGGACATCTATCAGCCGGGAAGAGGTACCCTCCGATTTAGAGGAAACTTGGAGCAAATAGTATTCAAATATTCTCAAAAATGCTTGACAAAGATTTTTCGATGAATGTTTTATCGTCACCTTTTTAATTAAAATATTCTTTTATCTCTCATTTTTTCTAGAACAGTTTATTCAGACGTCCAAAGGCTTTTACATACAAACATATGATCGTGCGCTATACGATTTGTTACTGAAGAGATTTGCTTAGCTAAAGAGTATGAATGAAGGAATTCGGTGCTTAAAATGTTAAATGCAAACCGGGCTACTAGAAGTCAATTAACTAAGGCAACTACATATATAATTGCTTAATGGGTTTTAAGTAAAAGTCTAACTAACTAAATTTTGATACATTAACGAAAAGCCGTACGAAACAAAAATGACGGTCGATTTCAATGATTATTTTTGGGTAAATCTGGCTTGTTTGATTTTTATGTTATTAGTAATTTCATTAATTTTTCCCTTGTTACATCCTAAAGGGGGAGAAGAACAACGGGTTCGATGTACTCTACCACAACATGAAATTTGGCTGGGTAGCGAGCAAAGAACTTTCCGAATTCTTTCGCGAAAAGTCCAATATCGAAGAACAAAACTCCAAATTGATGGCCAAGTTGGCGCACAAAGCCAGCACTGGCACATTGAATAGTACATTTGCGCCCGTTTGGACCATACTGCGCACCTCGGCGGAAAAACTCTCCACCCTCCATCTGCAAATGGTGCAAAAGCTTACCGAATTGGTGAAGGATGTTGCCAAATATGCCGATGAATTGCATAAAAAACACAAAAGTGTGAAGGAAGAAGAATCGCAAACCCTGGAATGCGTGCAAGCGATGCAAGCATCCACAGCGGCTGTGCAAAAGTTGCGCGATGTCTACGCGAGCAAAGTGCTGGAGTTGGAGAAGTTGCGCAAAGATAATGCATCACAGAAGGATATCGAAAAAGTCGAAACGAAATTACGTAAACTACAGGACGAATACAAGACGCTGCTTGACAAGCATAACCCGATCAAAAATGATTTTGAGCGCCGCATGACGCAGACGTGCAAGGTATGTATGATGCAAAAGTAAAAGCTGCAAGTGTGCAAACAACTAAACACAAACCTCTTCTCTTGACCATATTTATTTTGCAGCGCTTTCAAGAAATCGAAGAGGTCCATTTACGACAAATGAAGGAGTTTTTGTCTACATTCTTAGAGATGTTGCAAAACAACCACGACATGGTTGGACAGGTTGGTTTAGCAGCAATTAGTAAGAAATATCTTCGTGAAGAAACACGGTAATTTTTCCTTCCAACAGGTGCATTCAGACTTTAAGCGTCAGTTTAATGACATGACCGTCGACAAACTTTTGGAGCAATTTGTGCTCAACAAATACACAGGCTTAGAAAAACCAGGTTCGTACCAATATTGGCTTAGTTAATACATTAATATTAAAAATTCATGCTTTTAATTGCAGAAGTGCCCGAACTCGAAATCATTCCACTTTCTATACAGCAACAACAGTCCATCTCAGCTACGCGGTTGAATCAGCCCGGCGGGACTGCAGCGGCTGCTTCCAATTCCAACTCGGCCACAAGCATTCAAGGTGCCATATCACGTATTACCAGTGGTAGTGTATCAATGGATCAACGAGGCAGCGCTGGTATCGAAGCGGGCTCACTGGGAAGTGGTGGCGCTGCCGGTGGTAGTGGCAGTGGCAGCAATAGTATACTAAACGCTGACGACACCATACTCGGCATACAATCATCACCACGTGCAACATCACCGATTTTAGTGAGCGCCACAACAGCAAACGCCGTATCCAGTGTTGCCGCTATCACAACTACTAGCAGCGCCAGCACTGGGCCTGCAGGAGTGTCGTCGTCAAGCACATCAACAACCACTTCCACAGTGCGCAGCAATTTNCCTCCAGTGTTGCCGCTATCACAACTACTAGCAGCGCCAGCACTGGGCCTGCAGGTGTGTCGTCGTCAAGCACATCAACAACCACTTCCACAGTGCGCAGCAATTTTTTGAATTGGTTTTCATCGAGCATTCCAAGCAGCAAGCAACAAGCAAATGCCGCAACAAGCAGCAACGCTCCAACAGCTGAAACACCAGCAGCAGCAGCAGCATCAACAACAACCGCTAATAGTAGTGGTGGTGGCAATTTCGGTACGGATAGCAATGGTTCTACCCACACCGGCACAGCCATCATCAAATATTCCCTTAATTCAGAGCTTCAGTCACTGCAGGACAATAATAATCAAGGTTCATTTATGTCGTCTGCTTTAACACAATTACAATCAGAACAAAGTGCCACTACTACTACTACTACTTTCTCTACTACTGCTAGTCCTCCTACTCACTGTACCACTGAAAATAATACTACTACCACCAACAATACCACTACATCATCCACATCCTCCTCTATAACAAGTACGTTTTATGTTTATTTTTTATTTATTTTGATAGTTTAATTTTTATGTTTCCAAATCAAGAGTTATCTTATCCTACGTTTCTATTACTTTCAAGTTTTATGTTACTTTTCTTTTTATGTTTATCTTAGTTACTTGTTTTATTTATTATTTATATTGTTTGCTATTGCATTACCTTTTTGTGTTATTCTGTGATTAAAGCAGATCGATTTTTCGTCTTTTTACAAGTAATCTCATTTGTAAATAATACCATAAATGTATTCACGAAGCACTCTAGACTTTTTCCAATTAGTATGTGCCTTTGTAAAATTTTAAGTAAATCTCCTGGGTTAATGCGATGCTTTTTGTTACTGTGGGAAGTCCGTAATAGATAAATGTCTTGTGTTTTCGTCAGCAGTCATTCCTGATTATTAGAGAAGATTAGGGTTTAAAGCTTGGGCCAGGGTTCTGAAATATCTTAAAAATAAATTAAAGTGTAGTTAGAATAACATTTATTCAATTATCATGAAAATGTTATACATACTTGGGATGCGTCGCATATGCCTATCTCTCCCTTCTTATCCCCATTGCTGCCTCCGATCATATTGAGAGCGAATTATCGAAACGTGCTACGCGGTGATATAAGGTTTAGTAGAATAAGATTAAGATTCAAGATTAAAATTGAAATAAAGATTGAGATAGGGATTTCACGGAAATATTTGTTTTAATATCGATGATAAAGTATACTCACTTCAATTCTGTCTTAAAGCGGCTTAAGTCACGATTGGTTTTGACAGAAGATATAATTAAATTCTTTCAAATCGCAAAATATTGGGTAGAAAATTATCATACCTAAAAAGTAATTTTATAATATATAAAGTAATCGAGAAAAGTTTAAGTTCCCTATTCTGGGCAAGGCGCCATCATTTTTGTCTTGTTGGGGGAATTAAAAGCTCTATTGGTTTCCAGTAACTTAAATCTCCTACAGATTTGATTCAGCCTAATTTTTGTCTTACAGAAAAATTCTGGATTATTCATTTAAGATAACAATCATATTTAAAACTTGTAAATTTTGTTTATATTTTTTATAGTTTTAAAGGCAGTGGCACCACAATAATTTACTAGAAGAATAGCAATAAAAATAAAATTGTCCAAATTCACAAACACTAAATCAAATCTCTAAGCATCTTAAACACTCAGACTAACTCCTATGCTATCCAGTGAACATTTATTATTTACATGCATATGTACCAATAAAAAAAAAACACATAATACTAACAATTAAGTGCAAGGATTTATAAAATTTCTGTTTTGTCTTGCAACAGAAGCTCTGTACCAAAAGGTCGTTTTGAGAGGCACAAATTTATCCAACCATTTACTGTTACAACTACAAATTTTGTTGTACTGCTGTGTCTGTTTTTTTTACGTGATTAACCAAATCCCTATTAACTTTCTACCAAAACAAAAAAAAAAAACGCATGTGCTTATACATATTTAGATGAAGCAACCATCGAGCAGCAACTACAACATCGCACATCATCACCCACACCAACCGCCTCGAATGCTGCAGCGAGTCGAAAATACATTGAACCAATTTCAACATCACTTAACGAACGTTCAAATCATCTGCATCATCATCTCCATCAAACGTCAACGAGTAGCAGTAGTGCCACTGCGGCTGGGTCGGCATCTAGCGCGGCTGCGGCTGCGGNAAATTTTAAGCACTTCTGCAGTTTTACGCTGGAATGCGGAAATCTATATACCTATACATAAATACATCTTTTATCGTTTCTGACTGCGGTGTTTCGGTATCTTCTTACATTATGATTTATAAATATGCACATAATACTTTTTATTTGTTGTTGGCACAGCGCTTTGTAATGTTCTCACTGTTTTTTCCCAACTGGAATATTTTCCCTTATATTTGTTTGTTTGATGGCTTCTCGGGGCAAACTCAATCTTATGCTTCTTTGTTCTTTTTTCATTGGTTTTATAAACTTTATTTATGTATATTTTTATAACAATAAGCGTTACCTATTAAGAGCTTCTTTTCTCTGTGGCAAATTCAATGGCAACGTTATAGCGAGTAAACCATGTAATATTTAGTGATTAACACCTAATTTGTGCCATTGCTCCTCCTTAACCAGCGAAGAACACAGAGAACCAATGTTAAGGCATAGTGGACATACTCAGTAGATCATTTCATCAATTTTTTATTATAAATACGAGTTATTCCGGATTTCTACGGCCATTGTGTGACAAAATTTCATTCTTTACCTTAAGAAAAATGTTAATTTCCACATGCATTTTTTTATAAAATAATAATAATACATTGGCGCTTACACATATGTATGTTAGTGTTTGGCCGAGCTTCTCCTCCGATTTTTAGCGTGCGCCTTGATGTTGTCACACAAAGGGGAGGGACCTACAGTTTTACGCCGACTCCGAACGGCATTGTTTTTTATGAGAAGCTGTTTTTCATGGCAGAAATACACTCGGAGGTTTGCCATTGCCTGCCGAGGGGCGACCGCTATTAGAAAAAAACCTTTTGATTTTAATTTTTGTGGTGCTGGGTTGAGCCGGTCTTGAACCCAGGCCCTTCGGAGTGGTAGCGCGCACTCCAGCGGCCACTTTTTTATATACCACAAATTTTTTTGTAATTTCATTCATTGCCTAGTAGAAATTCGGTGAATTCGGAAATTTTTATTTTATTATTTAACTGACTTAACTAAGTTTGCAGCAGCAGACTAGTCAGTGAAAAATTTGCCTCGAATTTCTTAAATCCTGTGGTTCCACGTTTTTCTGTGAGTAGAAACTAAGGTCCTAGCCTATTGGTTTAAGTGATGAGACTTTCTTTTTAAGTTATATCAAAATTTCTACATATATGTATGTATGTGTAATTTAATATAAATAATTACTTATTACTACCTATTATTGTTTATAAAATTATATATGTCTGCCATATTTTCATTACTCATTCGTAATAGATATCCGCATGAGGTCTAGGGTGCCGCCTCACATTTCCCCTTCTATAAGTTTATTCGTTTACATAAATGCATGAGTTTTGACTAATGTGTACATACCTCCATTGCGTTCATGCTCATGTCTTAAGTCTATACAACCTATATCGTTACTAACTTTTCTTTCGCGAATACTAATTTCTAATGTCTATCAAATGTGATTCGTTATCATACAATGGGCTATACACAAAATTACTTACTAACGTTTGTAAGAATAATTGAATCTACAGAGAACACTACAAAGGAAATATCCGCTTCTATTCCAGTTTCGCGTTATTGATTGCTATTGAAAATAAATAATTAATTTTGTATTAACTTATCATCTTATAGCCATGTAAAAGAGTTATTATCTATAGTAATATTAATGCTTATTACATACAAACTATTAATGGTGGCGAATAATTTTGTATAGAATGAAAAATTTTATACAAGTCAAAAGAAGTTAACGGTTGAATTTCCTCTTGATGTAACGTTGTTTGGATAAAGAAAGTATTAAAGATAAAATTATTTGATTTTCAAATCAAAACCAGTGCTAGGCACAAAATACAAACGTTAATGGCGTGTATACCCCAACGATTTCCTAAAAGATGCGTGCTTACAAAAAATATCAATATTCAAATATTTCTTCCTTTTTCCTGCACAGTGTCTGGCATCTTGCGTAGTCGCCGGGACAAAGCGAAAACCAAAAAGTCTAAAAAGAAGAAAGATGGCGAAGCTGCTGATAATATACAAGAGGAGCGCCTGGGCAGGTAAAATCTTCTTCGGCATGTGCTTGATTGTTTACCATTTTATTTATTTTTTATCATGCTCAGTGTGGATCGCGCCAACAATTCCTATGACACCGAAGAAAACAATAAAATGAAGGCGCAGAATTCTAGCGGCAGCAGTGCTGGTGGTCTAGGCATATCGTCTGCTTCAGCTCCAGGCAGCGTCGACTCGTCGGGTGGCGGAGCTGGTGCACTGGGTATTAATGTTTCTGGAAATAGTGGAAGCGGCATAGCAGGGAATGGTGTAACGAGCAATGCGAATACTAGCAGCGGCGCAACCGGAAATGGTACGGCAGGTGGTGCTGCTGGTGTAAAAGCATATGGCGCTAATGAGGTGGACGAAGATGGCTATAGTATGCAACCACCGAAGGAGATTGCCTGGGAGGAGAATCACGACAAAAGTGTGTGAAGAATTGCGAAAAAATGAAGGAAGAATATTTATTTTTTTGTAAAAAATGTTTTAATTATTTTGTCTTTTATTTCTAGCTGGCGGTTTCTACTCTGACTCCGATTCAGACTCAGATAACGACAAGCCAGAACGACGCATTCATGTGAAAATCAAGCCACTAAACAATGGCCAGGCGCCAATGTCTGCCAGTGTGGATGAGTTGCGTGCCACGGTGGAGAATATATCACTTTCGCCTACTAGCGTCTTTTCGGTAAGCCTTAATTAAATTACTCAAAAATTCTGCTGTTCTTAATAAGCTTGATTGTATATGTACACGCTTGCGTTTCCCACCTACATTTAGACTTTCAACCAACAGCACAGCAACCAGCAGCAGCAGCAATCGCGCATCGCTTCACGACAGCAGTCGCCCGAGATATCCAATGCATCCACGCCCACGGCTACGGTGCATCCATATGCGCCGCTGCAGAGCCCGACACTCTCCATGTCCAATAATTCACGGTGAATTTTTTAACGATTTCCTTTGCGATTTATTGTAGTTTGTGAAAAGCGCTATTTTTCTGTAGATATGCCGATTTAGGCGATATATTCTCCGAGTTGGGAGAAGTTAGTGTCTCGGCGCCAGCCTCCGCTACGCTTTCAAAGTCGAACAGTCGTCAAATACCAACACCTACGTCAGCTAGCAGTATTGCAATCCCACGACCACCTTCACGACGTTCTGAAATGGTAATGGCACCCACAGTGGCGGCAGCACGTGGACGTATTAGTCCATCGCCAGCTATGAATCGCGCAGACAGTATTGGCAGTTTGGAATTCCGCACTGCTATCGGTGGTATTGGGTCTTCGCGCGGACCTTCGCCGCTAACCATCGGTATATCGGACACGATCCCAATAGCGGTGGCATTCCATGAAATCATACACGCCTACTTTAGGTGCGAAAAGTGTTTAGAAGAGTACTGTTTAATGACTATACTTAGTGATATTTAACGTATTTATTTTTACCTAACAGAGGTAGTGACGAGTCGCGCTGTCAGGTGAAAATCTCTGGCGACATGATGTTATCATTTCCAGCGGGCATTGTTGGCCTTCTAGCGAACAATCCTAATCCTGCGAAGCTTGGTTTTCGCATCAAGAATGTGCAGAGTTTGGAGAATTTAATACCGAACTCGAAATTAGTGCAAATGTAAGTAGAAAAGAAAGGTACTTCGCTGAAATTTCAAAATGAAAAATAAAATTCTCAAGTATTTCGCTTATACACTGCCGGCAAAAAGTATTGGCACAGCTGCTTTTTTACAATATATGCAAAAATGTTTATTCTAATATATTTCCGACAATTTTTTATAACAATATGGTTCATTCCACAACAAAACCATAAAAATATAGTTCCAAAACTTTGTGCAAAATTCATGAAAATTCAGCAAATTTTCATGCAAATTTTCAATTTATTAATCAGATTTTCAGAATTTTTCTTGAGTATGCAGTTTTACAGCCCATTAAATTCTAGTAAAAAATGCAAGTTCGGAGTTAAGTAAAAAAATCACATTGATTTTTAAGAATTTTTTGTTTAAGGTGTTTTGCATTTTTTCCATATAATATTTTCGAAAAAAATTTTTTGTATGCAAGAGACTACGTGAAAAAAATTGCCAAAAATCAACGGTAATTCCTAGCTACTTAAAACATTTACTTTGTTTTAATAAAACTGATTGGGCTACAAAACTGCATTCCCAAAAATATCTGAACAATCTGATTAAAAAGTTGAACATTTGCATGCAAATTTGCTGAATTTTCGTGAGTTTTGCACAAAGTTTATTAATTATATTTTTATGTTGTTGTAAAATGAACCATATTTTTATAAAATTTGTCGGAAAATATTACAATAAAATCCTTTGCATATATTGTAAAAAAGCAGCTGTGCCAATACTTTTTGCCGGTAGTGTATAAAATTCTCGAGTGTATTTTTTAATACTTTATATGTGCAAACATACATACCGTCAACTGAAATGAAAAAAGACGTAACAAACATCGTCGCTGAAATACAAAAAGTTGTAACTAATAAAAAATTCAAAATTCATATGATGGATTTGATATGATGGATGGAAAATTGATATGATGGATTTCATCGAATTACAACTCCCACATCATTTTATGAAAAAATAAATAAAAAATATTAGTCACGACCTTTTCCATTTCAGTTACGTGTTTTTACGTCTGTTTGCATTTCGGGTGCCGATACATACTTATGTAAACTAATTTCCTGCTTCTCCTTGCTAGCGATCGCAATCAATCCAGCTCCTTCAGTACAATGCTGGAATTCAATATGCCCGCTTTGACTGCCTTGCTGCGGCGGCAAGCGGAACATAATCCCAACGCGTCATACTTCAATGTAGACATACTCAAGTATCAAGTGCGTTCTAAGCCAGGCGCTTCATCGTGCCCCTTCCAGCTGGTGTCGTATTGGAAGTGTGAGCCCACATTTACAGCACTTAAAATCGATTACAAGTACAATAACCATGCAATGGCAAGCGGCTCGCCGCTGTTAAACGTAACGCTCTCGGTGCCCGTGAACGGTTCTGTGCGCAATGTGCAGTCGAAACCTCATTCCGCGTGGTGAGTTCGACTGGGACTTGGAATTTCAACACAAATTATACAAAAATACAAATTGCTCTTTGTTATAGGCTTGGTGAGTCCAATCGGTTGGTTTGGAATTTCACCGACATCTCGCAAAATTCCCAAGATGGGGGCGTTGGAACGTTGCGCGCACGTCTCGAACTGAACGAAGGTCCATCCATACCGGCCCTGCTGACTACACAATTCAATTGTGAGGGCACTACATTGTCGGGCATTGAGTTTGAGCTACAGGGCAGCGGTTATCGGTTATCGTTGGTGAAGAGGCGTTTTGTCTCCGGTAAGCAAAAACGAATTTATGAAGAAGTAACAAATTAGAGCTCAGACACGTACACACTGGTATATAGTTAAATTATGATATGCTTAACTCATAATTTAAAGTGGCGGTTTAAGCTCGAATTACTGAATTTGAGAAGTCAATATAAATTTTTGTGTCTATGCGTTTTCAGGCAAATATGTGTGCGAAGGCGACGGGGTGCGCAGCGGCGCCACACCTACCCCACCGTCAGTGGGGTCGTCTAGTCCATTTTCAGCAAAATCGAACTAGTTTACAAACGCAACTAATTCTCAAGAACGAAGAACAATAAATCCGTATAAACTAGCAGCATCAAAGGTGTAAAACGATTTTTTTTTTTATTTATAAGTATCCATTACTATCTACATGGACTTCAACCAACCAGAAATACAAATTATAACATATAAATATCTACATAAATTTAACGGCATAAAAGCAACGACATTTTTGCAAATGTATGTACATACATATACGGCTAGACAACTGAAAAAATTTGCTACACGCTAAACATTCACTAAATGTATGTAATGTAGAAAACTAGGCTCGTGAATTAATAAAAAAAGCGTTGTAAAATTAATGAGGAAGAAATTTAAAAGATGTGCACACAAAAATGTGGCATGCATTATGCTATCTAGAAAAAAAAAACCTTGTAGAAGCTGAATTTTTTTTGTGCTTTGTATTTGTACGTATTATACGCATTTGAATGCTAAACAGCCGAGCGTAGGAACTGCAGTTACCTTTGGTAGAACGCCGAATTTAACTTTCGCGCTACATTCTCTACAAGCTTATTTCATTTTTTGTGTAATATATTTATTTTTCATGGTGTCACTACGCCAGAGTTTGTGTTAGTCGTTTGGGAAAAAAACGAGCCAGTTAATTGAATTGTCAACCTTTTTTCTTTTCGCATTCTATGAAATAATCAGTAAATATGTAGCGTGAGAAGATTGTACTTTTACGTGTTGTATTGTTAAAACTCTTATTATTACCATAAACATTATTACTATTGAAAAAAGTATGTATGTATGTAGATTTTTATATATACATATTTACTTGTATATGCTAATATTAAACTAGAACACTAAGTGTTGATTTTATGTTTATTTTTTAAATGAAAAAATAAATAAAACATATTATAATGATGGAAAATAGATAGTAACACATACATACATACATACATACTTACATACGCCCATGCAAATCTATTACAAGCATATATTAAATAAACGCTAATAGCATTTTTTGGTATTCTTATAAATGCCCATAACATAACTACAAATGTAAAAAATATGCATTTTCCAAACCAAATGTAATAGTTTCTGTAAGAAAAAATATTTTGTCTATCACTGAACTTTACTGCAAATCTTCGGTTTGTCAACTTTGTAGGTATTCTACAGTAATTTAAAAATATTTTTAGTTGCTGCACTGTAAGCACCTACATATCTGCTTCGATCATTACCGCTTTAATGACTATGTAGACAGAACTATACCACAAATACACACAAAAATATTCCAAGATATCACGCCTTTTTATTTTATTCTTTACATAACGTTAAAATGATTCCATAAGTGAGACTGTGTGCATGGAAATCACGACTCAGCTGCCGCTGTTCGGCTGCGTGTGAAACACGCATGTGCTCAAATAGCGCTCTGTGAGCTGTGGCCTCTAATCACTGGCATAATCGCAAAAAAAAATAACTCATTACCTTTTAACAATACCTATTGAGTTCTGATTGACTAAAATTTTTGGTTTTTATGTTAAATTTCAAAGTACAATGAAAATATCATAATAAATATGGGTTACAAGTTTGAACTTAATTTTGTTAAGCGCACGCAAAAAATACTGCATTAGAATATTTACCACGCAATTAAATCTAAACTTTTACCTCCTGGTGTACTTTATTCCAAATTATAACAAAACTATGATAAATTGTTGCAATTAAAATTGAAAACCAAATGTTTTGTTTTTATTTTTAAATCCACTACAATCTATTTAAAATAATAGCAAACAAATTTAACAATAATAATATTATGTATTTAAACCATAACGTTTTTTTATTTACTATCTAGGGGAGAAAGCATTCGGATTTTATAAATTATGCGCCTAGAAAAAAGCATTGTGATGTTTGATAAATATTTATTATTATTAAAAATACATTACATTATTCAGCCCAAGTGATATGGATTTTCCAAAAATACCCCTGAAGAATTTGGCTGAATCGTACACATGAATTTTTTCAGGTTTAATTTAGATTTTTAGAGGTAAAACATTTTGTAGCTTTGCGATTGTCCTGATACCAACCATCCTTGCCCTATCTGCTCTTCCCTGTCATTCCCGGCACGCGGTAGAGGAATTCCCCATCATCATCATAATACGCATCTTCCACTCGATAGGTCGCTCCCTCGCGCCAAACTTTGCGTGGAATATGTATGCGGTCCTTAACGCGCGTAATTTCAAAACGTTTTTGATCCTCAGCACTGATTACAATTTCACTGCTTTCATATTTTTCCAGCAGATTGTAACCACCCGCATTAATATTATGCGGCGCCTTTGAAATTATGCCTGTACCATTCGGATTTTCAAGCCTAGCAACTGTTTGCTGCGCTGCTCCCTCAGCTGTGGGCGATTCGTTATTGGATGAATGAGTCGAAGAAGCTCCTAGCTCCAACGGCGATAGCTTGTATTTCTTCAGTTCTTGTATGCGCATTCTTCTTTTATCGTGCACTTTTTCTAGCAAATAAGTTTCGTCCTCTGCGTTAGTTGCTGGTGCTGTCTCAGCCTCGATTAAGTTTCCTGCCATCAATTGTGGGGTTTCTTGTTCTTTCTCTTCTGCATATTTTTTGCAACTTGTAATAATAGATAGAAATTCTTTTTTCTTTGGACGGGGCAGCGTGGTTCTTGGTGGCAGTTCTTCAGCAAGAGCGCGCAAATCTTCAGCACGTCTTGTGGCGAACTTCTGCAAATGAGCTTGAAAATTAGGTGGAAGTTGCAACAGTCCGGGATCCTTTCGAAACTTTTCCCAATTTTGTATGACCGTCTCATCGTGTTTGCGGATTCGCTCGATGGTTCGCGCCTGCCATTTAGCCCCTAGTATTTTCTGCACGATTTCTATAGTAGCAGGAAAGCTTTCTGCCAAGCGCTCGGCAGTCCATTCCTCAGGGTCGCGCGCATGTAACGTGCGTATTTGCTCCTTCTCGGCATATGTGAGCAAGTTTGGCAATTTGGCTTCGCGAAAGTATTTGTGCTTGACCATAAGATGGCGCACACGTTCCCGTTGGTGCATTATTTGACGTTCATGCTCACGATGCATTTGATTCGCAGTCATAAAATCAGATTCCAAGTCGCCAAAACCTTCGGGATCTTGCATGAGGCGTTTCTCAACACTTTCCATGCTAGTGAGCTGATGCCCGACGCCGGGGTTGGATCGCCGACCTACACCACGCACCAAACGTGACATGGTTATGTGCAAATGACGAACTTGCGAAGCAGGCACCATTTTATTATTATCGAAAAACTATAAAATACAAATTAATTAGTGTTTCTCAAAAAGAACTAAAGCGCAAATTTTAATGAAGCACTAAGCTCAAAACACGAAAACAGGTGATGAACAGCTGATTGTCATTTACGCGACGTCGCAAAAAAAACGCCGTTGAACATTCGACGAGGCGGTGAAATTTTGACATTAGCGGCGTTCAATTGTGCGCTATGGGGCGCAAAAGTATTTTCCCGCCAAAGTGTCCGTTAAAATTTTTCATTGAATGTGCGTACTTTAACCGTGTCAAATTTGTATTAATAAATAGGGATAAATATGCAATTTTTATTAAAAAATAGTGTTACATACAAATTCGTAATATCGACTTAAATAATAATAATAGTGTCTTTTGTGTGAGAATTCTGCGTTTATTCGAGTTGTGTCAGAAAGCACCTGCAATAAGATCCCCACCGGTTATAATTGCGTCAGCGCCCATAATAATTTGCGAACCTGTAATGCGGGAAATCAAATCACAGGCACCGATCTCTGCATACGTCATTCCGCCAAGAACGAAGACAAAGAGGTTGCGCTTACGCATGGGGAAGATATCCTTTAACTCATTCAGCTTGACAGAATTGGCGTGTGATTTCGCGCTGATTGCGGTGCCATCAGGTAGGTGCATGAGCAATTTGTCCACCATACCTACTTTGGTGGCGAATTCTTCTGAAGATTGCGCTTTCAGCAGGTACGAACTTAGCTGTGCTGCAATGGGAATATATAGATTGTTGAACACATAGCTAGCACAGCCGGCAGATGGACTTGCTGAATTATTACCGACACCGGCACTCGCTGCTCCAGCACTCGGTGGCGGCTCAGCACCAGCAGACGACGCCATCAGTCTGAGACGATTAGCATTCGCTTGAAATTCGGTTTGTTGAAATTTCGGTATGGGCAGGTTTGACAGCAGCTTGGCTGGTGTGTTTGCTTTCTCCTCTTCCCATGCCACAGGCAGTAGCCCAGCCATTGCCAATTGTTGAAAAACAACCAAATGCTGCTGGCCAAAGTAATTACAGTAGTTGCGCGCAAATTGTATTATCTCATCAGAGCTTATGCCAGCACAGAGGTGTAGTAGGCAAAGTAAGCGTAGAGTATTATATTGCTGACCATCAGATGTAAGCAGCTCATCGATTTCGTTGAGTATGCGTTTACGTGAAACGTTGTTGAGTATGTCCTCTTCCAGTGATTGTACACGTCGAAAGTTCCCTCCTAACATTTCGATGACTTGTTCGCTCGCGTTCAGGTGACGCATAACCTTCGCTTTCAGCTCTGTAACTTTGGGCAACTTGCGTGCCACATAGTCGTGCATTTCGTCGAGCTTCATGTCGTTAAATTTTTGCACTTCCAAGCCTATTGCTTTTGCTTGCGCGCGTATCTGACTGCTGGCTTGTGCAAAATGTTTGTAACGATTTTCGCCATATATTTCATCGCTCAATGCGTTCATACGTATACTAGGCAGTTTTCCGGCTCTTGGCTTTTCAACTGGTGGCTTTTCATTCAGCTTTTGTTGATCCACACGATGAGGTAGTTGAAATATTGCTAATTTTTGACGGGAAATTTTATTTGAACTCGCTTGCAGTTCAATTTCGGCAGCGCGCCTATTAAAAACTTCAAGTAACAGGCCGGCATAAATAGCCGGTGTAAGTAAACTTGAAGCATAGTCCTTATCACGATCGATAATGAGCATGCAAGCGAAATCTGGCGACGGTTCCTTGATGGTGTCATGGTCAAGCTTGCCAAGTTTGTATAACATTTTCACTAAATTCGCAGAATTTTCACCGAAAGTGAGTACCAATTCAGGTCGCCCGCACACAGCTTGTAATACACGTAACGATTGTGCTACGGCTGGTAGCAAAGATGTGTCCTTGCGCAAATATACCGTTGAAAAAACCTATTTAAATGCGTGTTTTTTTTTTTTTTATTGAACTAATATAAACCAGATGCAAAGGTACTCACATTTGGTACCTCCATACTGAGTATACCTTGATCGAGGTTGATAAAATCCCAGTTATAACGATGGAGCTGCACCAAACCGTAAAGTCCTTCCTCCTCCAGCAAAACATGAAAGTGAGTAAAGCAGCTGGGTACACAAATGATATGAAAATTTTTCACATTTGCTTCGAGATCGGTGGGCTCTTGACGTTCTAATTCGAGTATGTGCCGCACTACATGTTGAAATGTTTCTAATCTGCTGTGTATTAGGTAAATGTGCACTTGATTTTCTGCTGTACGAGGTATAATATGATCTTCATCGAATTTGAAGATCCGTTGTATACCCTTTAACTTCAGCCAGGATGCAGCACAGACATGCTCCAAAGGTTTAATCAGTGTATGTTCTATGATAAGGTCTTTTTTGCCAGGTATTGAGCAAATAATGGCCTGCAGTTTTTCTTGTGCAATAAGTTGGAAACTCTGTAACTTTTTATCCAACGTTAACTCCATTGTAATTATAGTCGTTGTAGTTAAGTTTCTCTTTAAAAATAGCTTCAACAAAACACTTTGGTGGCAGATTTTTTGCCCATTTTGTAGAGATTCGAACTAGTTTTCCGTGTTATGACTCAAAATGAAAACATTGCAGACGTGTTGCTTTGCAAATCTAATGCAGCTGTCAAAAACAGCTGTTTTGCGTTTGCAGTGCAAGAAGACGAAGAGAGTTTGAACAACAAGTGTTGTATAATAAATAAAATCAGTGTTGAGCAATCGGAATTATATAAAAAAAAGTTCAGGACCCACCACATACAAAATTTGCGTTGCGTTGGCGTTGGCTATGAATACATGAATTCAAATGCAACTCATAACCAAAATTTGCATCTCGGGAAATCTTTAGCTATTTGTACAACGATTTAGGGGTGGGGGAGGGAGAGGGGCGTGGCTCCCCAAACCCCCCCTAAACGAAAGAGGATGAACGCCGCTTTATGAAAAGTCACCCCTGCACAGAGGCGCATGCGGACTTTATCCCCGTCAAGGTAATGCTCCGAGTCGATGTTGGCACCTCGGATAGAGCGCTCGTCAAGAACGCACGAGGAGTATCTTCCATCTGTCACAAAATTATCAATTTTGGATCGTAAATATCTTTTTCTTCATGCACGAAAACGCGCGGACTTTTTATCCGGGTAGAAATGTACAAGAAGTTAATTTGAAGTAACAGCCGTTATATCCGATAGCAAATTTTGTAAAATATAAAAATGGAAATTGCACTAAAGGTTCAGAAATGTAGGTATTTTCTAATTATATTAGCTGTATGATATAAATACACACAAAAATCATTGGCCCGTAGTCATAGTNAAAAAGCTGCAACTAACTTTAAAGTCGACTTTATTTTGACTATGACTACGGGCCATTGTTTAGAACTTATTTGTTGATTCCGGGAACGAAAGTGGTTTTTTGCATTCCTCACGCTCTGGGCACTTTTGGCACGGGTTAGCACATTTTTGACACTTGTGAGAGAGTAACTTATTTTTACGCTACCGAAACAGCCCGGAAAGCGTGTGGAACAAACCTCTTATGTGCTGCACTAACTTGCACCAGATAAGAAGCTGGTGTAGTTAAGTTATTCACCGTCTAAAAACGAGCTTTTGGAACGCAAGATAATTTTTTAGCCCCAGATTTGAGAAGCAAAAATTCTAATTTAATAATAGTAATAATAGATTGGCGCTTACACATATGTTAGTGTATGGCCGAGCATCTCCTCCGATTTGTGGCGTGCGCCTTGATGTTGTCATATAGAGCGGAGGGACCTACAGTTTTATGCCGACTCCGAACGGCAATTGTGTTTTTATGAGAAGCTCTTTTTCATGGCAGAAATGCACTCCGAGGTTTGCCATTGCCTGCCGAGGGACGACCGCTGTTAAGAAAAAACCTATTTTCTACATATTTTTGCGATGTTCCTTTGACCAGGGCTTGAACCCAGGCGTTGCGGAGTGCAAGCGCGCACTGCTTACCACTACACCACAGCGGTCAACAATTCTAATTTAGAATTTCTAAATAATAAAACCGCATTGAACAGTTAAATGCACCAGAGCAAACTCAACGTTTAGGCGATTTTTTTACATACTACGTTTATGTGACAGAGTTCATGAATTCCAAAATGGGCCCGTTTAAGCATAGTTCGAGAATTCATGAAATAAAATGTTTTGAAAAAGTGGCTGGCGAGAAACTAAAAAGTAGGGTTGTGACTATTTTGGCCTCCTTTTGAAATTGCAAAAGCCGTTGGTTTTAATATATTTTCAGTTGATTCTCTTTGAATTTATTTTAGTTGCGTTCCACAACTTTTCTGGGTTAAAACCTGTAAAACTGTCAAATTCTTGCGAGTTAGGGAACGCAACTTTTATATTTGAACAATTCTACACAACTTTTCCAGTGTTTTAAATCCTGGTTATGCCACTCATGCTTTTTAATATAAAAACATCATAACCCTAGTAAACAGCTGATTGTGAAACGCGGCGTTGCCGGACTTGCACTTCACGATTGCATGAAATTATGCCGAATTCATGGTTAACTTTCATGTATAATTGAATTCATGAAATGGTGTTTATGCAGACACTTTTAACCCAAATTCATGAAATGAATTCGTGTATTAGTTTACGCACAAACGTAGTAACGGCTTCTGTCCTCTAGAGTGTGTCTGCTTCTGTCTTCTGCTTTTACTGTAAAAAATAATAAAAAATTAAAAAGTTTCAATATTACTGTGGCGTATTAATATTTAAGTCAATATTGTTATTGAGCTTTGTACCTCGATTATGTGGTTTATTTTTGGTTGGTAAATTTTCAAAATTCGAAAAGTTCCTAGGTTAAATTAAGTTATCCAAAAAGAAGCATTTCAAACTTTTTATTTGTGGCTTGCAAATACTACAAATGGGATAATGTCCTTTAAAATCAACCCTGCTGCTATTGTCTAAATGTCACTTATCATATGTTACGGCGAATTCGAGACAGCACGTATGTTATTTGCAAAAACATTTTAAAGCTATGTTACTTTGTCGCGCCCCTCCGCCGACGAAATAACCAACACATGGCGGAAAACACGAACTGCCAGATGTGCACAAGCCAACGAACATGAATATACAGCTGCTGGCCGCGCAGCACCAACACCATCCAACAAGAAGAAACAGCGAAGAGGCAGCAAAAATAGCAGAGACAGTGGACAGTGGCGCAGCAGCGCGAAACAAGTGAGGTAAAACAAGTTTTCGATGGAGAAATGTATGTCAAAACTAGAGTCAGTCGCTCTGAAAACGTCATCGTGTTCGGACAAGGAAGCGCATTTTTGACGGGTAGAAGAATTTCAACGCGTTGCTGTGTTTTTTCGCTCTACACACACGTTCAATTTAAGTTTGATCTTAATAATTGATTGCAAACATTTGAGCGAATGTGAGCTCTTGCAACTAGTTAAAGCAGCCGCGAGTGAAATTGTGAGTAAAATTAAGCAAACAACATTTAACGAGCAGTGAATACAAAGTGAATTTCCTATTGAAGGTTGTTGCTAATTAAATCTGAAAATTCCGATTCATACTAAATTTGTAAAGATATTTTTATAGAAAGAACGGGAGCATATTAAGTAACATAATCGTTGTACCAAAGTAAAGGTCTTATTTTGAAGAGTGTGTACAATTTAGGAAGTTGTATGAAATAAATTTCTTAAATAATCGCAAAACTGTGATTTAGTGAAGTGATTAGTGAGTGAATGTCGCTAAAGAAGAGCGAATTAAAGAGCAATAGAAAAAGCATAACAACGAGCCTGAGAGCCGAGCATCAGCCAATTCGCAGCAGAAAATAAACAAAACAAAGTGTATGGATATTCAGAAAAAAGGCGAAAGTTCGATTCTTGAAAATAATCACAAGGTAAATGGTACTCAAAATTTTAAAATTTGTGGTTACGCTTTAGATATAAGGGTAATATTAAATCAAGCTTGTTAGCTTTAAAAATTAGCAATACACATCTACTGCATACATACATACATAGGTGTAAAAGACATACGTACATATGTATAAAATACGAATATTATTTTAGAACACTTCGAGCAGTAGATGAATAAATTTATTAGTATTAAATGAAAATGCAAAGTATGCTTGTCGTCGTAGCAGCAGCCAACATTAAAGTGGTCGCCATATCCCCTATTCGTAGCAATTACGTGCTCATTCGCAGAGTATATCTGTGGTCATAAACAATAACCACCTAAGTCGATTTAAGGAAGAATTGAGTTATATATGCTATCGTATTCTGCAACTACTATTCCGCATGTGAAATCTCCATCTCGCCAGCTGGGCTATTTAAAAAGTTATAGACGAACATATTTTGATTTCCACATAAGGTTAATATTACAATCCAAACGTTTAAAACGTTTCTTCTCGAATTCAGATGCTTCGACTTAGGCGGTTATTGCGTATGACCACAAATATTTGTATTAACGGCGGCTACTGCTTCAGTCCGGCACGTCTTGTTTCTTCTGGTCAGCAAAATAGTAGCGACAGTGGCAGCAGCAACTGCACTGTGGCAGAAGCCGAGACAGTCGATGTAACAACAGTCTGCGCAAAGTCTGCTAGCGAAGGTGATGACTGTTGGTGGCGGGGGTGAAGATGTCGATTGGTTTTCATTTTCCTACTTCTGGTATTTCGTTTAACGCTGCACTCTAAAATATGTTCACTCTCTTTGTCCCATGCTCGTTAGTTGTCAAAATATGCCGTTTCAAACTCTCACCTACGAGAGCGTGCTGGAAATACTACAAAAATGTTTGTTTATTTGAGAAAATCACGCTAAACGATGAAAAATAATTTATTTTTGTATTCTAGAAGCAGTTGTAATGGAAGAGGCAGAAAAAGTATTGTACGAAGGTAGCCATTGTCTTGATTCTTTTTTTAATAATCTTATACCTGCTTTTAGCTATCCAGGAGGTTGTCTGCAGCAGAATTATTAAGGCGCCAGAAGGTTCTACGACCAGTTATATAGGCGTTTGCCCAATCAACCAAAGATGTTAATTTAATTTTGGCATCGCATTTGCTGTTTAAAACCATTCTAATGCTTAAGTGAAGGTAAAAGAAAGTGAAAAAGTTATTAAGATATCTAAAATGATATCCTTGCCACTAGACCATATGGGAAAATACTCTGTGAATTCTTCATTGAAATATTTATAGATTGTATACGGCGATGTTGCAGCCTAATGCAAGAGAAATGATGTCCATTATAAAATTAACTTTAATAGAAATAAATCTAAGGTGTATGTAGACAGATTTATGGAGGATTAGTTGTTCAGTAAGTTAAGTTAAGGCGATAGTATTAGAAAAACTTCAATCTTGTACCATTTTTTTATTTACGATTTCGTTCATTTAGAGCGTTAACTTTCGAAATCTGAACTGAATTCGAATCTCGAACTGAGGTGCCATACTGAAGCTAAATAAGTTTCAAATAGACAAATAAAAAGTGCCGAATAAGGTGTCATTCTTTTTAATGGAAATAATATTTATTTCCTTCTAATTTAGCAACAAAATATGAGCCATATTTCTAGAAAAAATTGCGATACCAAAATAAGATACAACTTAAGGAACTATAAATCCTTAATTACTATTTTTCAAAAGTGTAACTTTGTTACCTTATGTCAAATTGTAAAATAAGGCGACATTCGAAGTAAAATAGGACCAAAAAAACGGCAAGTTTTAAGTCAAGCTAGCAGACCGGCTATCACAGTTCTCGCCATCGAAAAGCTACGAAATTTCCATTAAAAATTTGAAAAAATTGCATATTAGTCAATCAGTAATTACTTGCTAAGTTATTAATATGCACGAAAGTGTGCTGAAAACCTAATTGTACTCGAAACAAAATGCCTTCATTTACATTATTTGGCTACTTTCCAAATGAAAAAAATATGCCGCAGCTTCAACTGTGCTCCCGCCACAACGAAAAGAAGAAAAACCTCCACATACAATTTTTGGTTGAATCCAAATGGTTATCTAAGCACTTGCACTTAAGCGCAAACGAACATATATTTACTTATATGTGCATAAACACGAATTTGTATTTTTTATTTGGCACGAGGCAGTCTACAATATTTTTTATTTACTTCGAATGGAAATCTATTTTTGTGGTATTGCTGCTCTAAAAATCGTATGGATAAAAACGTGATTCATTGCGTCGACCGTTTTTATTTACTTAAAATAATTTTTGTATTATACTCCGAGAAAATGCGAGTTTTTACGTATACCATATTTAAATGTTGATAACGAACTTTATTTTATTTTGTTCACATTCCATTATTTAAAGCATTTGTATTAGAAATCATAAAAGCATTCTCGAAATACATATGTACATAGATTAGGAAAACATTTAAGATGCAAAACAGTTTTATGTTTAGTAAAAAGCAAGAGATACATATTCAGCGTTATCATGAGTTTCATTTTCCCCGAACTGGTTCACTTTTTTTCATTGTATTCGGGCGAAACTCACGATATTGTTTATACATTCACATCACCATCTTTGTACATTTAGGCTAAGTAATTAAAATTAATAATAACTATTGGCAGTGACAATGATATAAAAATTAAAACTACATTACAATGTGCTCTTTTCGTTCCAATTCGCATGACTTTTATTGCCACTCTAAAATGATTTCACATTTTTAAACAAGCGCGTGAGTTTGTCGATTCGAAACGAACTGGATATTCGCAAAAGCAGCTACTACAAATATACTACATTGTACCATCCCGCAGTCACTGATGCGCTACAAACACTGTTGCCTTCACCGGCATACTGAATGTCAATGTTCCAGTAGTTCTCTACCTATCTTCTTCGATATTCATTTGTAAAACATTGCGCGAAATGCCGTAAGAAATTTTTGTCCGCTGCGGCTTCTTAATGCTTACGGCAGCTTCTAAGTTCAAGGTTTACCAAATTTTAATAAGTACATAAGGGTCGACGGAGCCAAGTGGAAAATAGCAGCAAATTAATCTTATTGCTGGCGTTCCCGTTGTGGAGTAAATATTTGGAAGCTACAAAGATGTGTATGTTATATTCATTAATTCTCCTGAGACGCTTATAAGCAATCATCTAAGACTGGATATATGAAATTAAATTTGAAACGGGCCCACTATTATAAACAAATATTCGAAAAAGCGATTGCGACACTTCGGAGCACGCGCGAATGAGTAAATTTTCCGAACTGTAGCTGGAGACTAGATTTCGAAACGAAAATATGGTTCTCAAATACTGTAGTGTTTGCCTGTCGAACTATTTATTGACAGCTCACCTAAAAATATAAGGCCCGCTTCTTAAAGTTCAAAGGCTAGCGGAATTAAAATGAGCATGCAATGGCTTCTGCTATGACGAGGGCAGGGATGAATGTTTGTATAATTGATACAATTTAAAAGCGAAAAGAATAACTAAAAAAGCAATTTCACACATCGCTAAGCGCTTGTTTAAACTTTTCCTTCGATTTCTGCAGCCATGGCGATCTCAAAAATTGCGATTCTGTTCTCCCTGTCGCTAAAAATTGTACAGCCTAAATTCCTAAATTTTAGTTTCTTATCCGTCCGCAAGGAGCGTTGTCCAAATTTTCTTACACTTTAATTGAGATAAATAGTTGAAATAAAGCTAAGTAATAGCAAAAACAATAGCAGCCTCAATTCGGATTTTATTTCTTTCTCCAGTAGCGCAGCGTAGCCATGAGACAATCTATAAATAGTTTCAGCATTTCGGAACAGAGGTTTGTGGAACTGTGTAGGCCCACATAAGTACTTTGTAACAATGTCTTTGGGGAGATCCGTATCAATACACAAAGACACAAAGACAGTAAAGGGACTAACCAAAATTTTGCAAAATTTGTTCCTCAAGGTGAATAGAGCTTTGTATATTTTTGTATCAAATTGGTTTCAAGAAAATCTATATTCATTTCAGGAAGTATCCTGGTCAGTGGTCAGTGGGGCAAGACTTTTGGGTAAATATGTTGAAAAGCAGAATTAGCAGAATATAAATAATATCTGAGGAGAAGATGAGAATGATGAAACCTCAAGTGAAAATGAAATGTAAATCGCGAAAATCGCTAAAAAATTGCTCAGATTTACTTAGTATTTTTTTGCCAAGGAGTTTTAGCGATTGCGAATGTTGGAAACCAGCTGCTGGTGTTCGCCTTGACATTGCCACACAAATGGTGGACCTGACCCGAGCGACAGATTGGTTTCCATGAGGAGCTTTTTCAAGGCAGTGCTTTACCATTACCTGCTGAGGGATGATTGTTATTGTTAAGAACGTTTTTGTATGTTGATTGGAACAAATATCGAACTTGGTTCCTGCCGAGTAGAAGTACCTTCAACCGTTCGCCAAAGCAACCTCTAACAGCTAAGTATTGCGCATAGTTGTAATGCATTTATAAATCTACGCTGGCCAACCCGTAATAACGATCGTATTTACCCGGTTATAAGCGTTGAACGGTCATCCGCGGCTTCGTATGTGATTTCCGCTCTACGCTTTACGCTTGACGCGTTTATGAATATATTGTCGACGTCATTCATGAGGAGACACTACAGCTTTTTCCAGTTGTGCACAACAAAGCACATCGTCATTATTGTAATTATCTTTTAGTTTGTACGCGATCACTGTATAAAATGTATTTTCATTAAGTAGTTGAATATCTACATACCTACAAACACAAACACAAAAGCATAATTGTAACAATAACTAAAAAAAATATATAATCTTGAGCGAAAATAAGTACAGTATAGTAATTTGGGGCGAGCTGCGAATGCAAAGCGCAAAGTGACAGCAAAAAGAACAGTGAAGTTAACACAACGCCAACTCATTGCCATTGGCGCTGACACAAGTATTTAAGCAACAACAAAGGTAAATGCTTAGCTATGCGGGTTAACCCGTTTTCTCTTGACTCATGACAAACACGGTGTCATCACATCCCGGCAGGTTATTATGTTTGGTACTTGAGTTCTTCGCCTTTTACAATTTTATCTCTTTTTGTGTAATAGCATATTTTTTATAGCTCTTACACCTAAGCATAGAACGTACAGGCAACGTATAGATAAAATGAAGCGATTTTGTACTTTTCAAGATAGTAAGAAATCAGTAAAATTGTCACAGCAACTACCTTAGAAACGACGTAACCTATATATGTCTGCGCCGCTACTGCAGCAGCTTTCTAGCTATGACTTCGAAGCAACTAGAACTTAAACACTACAGTAAATGTAAAGCCCCACCACTTTGTGGTGGCATACAAAGCTTTTTCTTTACCATTGAATAACTTAAGAGTTCATCATAAAAATGTAAAACGTCTATGTCCGTCCGCTACATAAATAAACTGCCAACCACACTACGCGACTTCACAAGAGACCCTTTGGTATGTATATATGAATGTATGTAATTTTAAAATTGGTTTATACAAACATATGTATGTATTAACTTATGTATCGACAGGTCATCCTCGATCTTGGACTTCCTTCGTACGTACAACAGCAATTGGGGCGGCAAAAGCTCTTACTGCATAAAGGAAACCTAAAAAGCAGGCTAATATATTTATATTGAGGGTTTACACATACACACAAGTATTTTTACGTATGTCATACCCTGCCAGCATAACCTGTTCATAGAAGGACACGGAAACGGCAATAGCTATGGGGCTGGAATTTTTGTAAGAAAGTTGACTATGGATGCATTGCATCACCTACAACACAACCTTTGGCTCGCCGCCAACCAGCCCAGTGGCGAAATGAATTTCTTTATGCAGTTTATGCAGCGTAAATAAAGCTTGTGCAAGCAATAGCCTACACATATCCATAATACAAAGCTATCGTAGAGTCATAGAAACCTCCGATTTCTATAGGAAAATCGCATTCACGTGTATTTCTTTGAGTTTTGCAAGCGTGCAAATGAAAAGGAAAGTTTTAAATGTTTACACAAGCGAAAATCGAAGTCAACAGTCAAGCAAAAAAGTGAACGAGGGTGGTACTTACCTATTTGCACACACACGCGCCCAGTATTTCGAAAGTAACATCTTTTCAATGAACACATTTCGCTCCCGTCCATATTCAATGTCATCCTTCTTCGTCTTTCCAAACATCCCGCATCTTTTGTTGCTCGCGTTGCTGCTTGTTCTTATTTAGTATCTTAGCATCTTGAGAACCTCATCAACTTTAATTAGATTCTACATAGCTACATCAAGGTCTTCGTACGTGGCACAAATGTGCGCCGAAATACATTGAATGGAAAAAATCAGAGTCTAAAGAAAAAAGAAACCTACCAAAGCAGACCATCAACAAAAAAAGAAATATGTATCATTAAATCCGTCGTGCAAACAAACAAACATTTAAATTACAACTTAAAAATTACAGACGCCAAGGGGAAGCGAAAAATTGCGCGAATACAAAGCAATAAAAATACAGAAAAAAAAACACAAGCCAACTAACCTTTGGCAATGCATCAATCGAGTCATCACTGCTTGGAGTGCTCGGTGGGCAGGAGTTTTTGCAGCGGAGTGTGTGCGTTACCCTCGGCAATATTGAGTGCTTTGGATGGCTTGCTTTTGTTAAAGTGGGCAAACGAATGATGTAGATTTACTGAAGATACAAAATAATCGTATCTACTATATAGAAGTCACTGCTGAGACTGCGAGACTGTGCTTGCTGTTAAAAAAGGTTGCCAGTTTAAGACAAAAATTGAATTACATACATACAATTTTTTTCGGCTGCATCAGTTGAACTTGACTTGTGATAGCAACGAGCTTAAACGCTTGCAGCTTTTAATGAAACATTTACCAGTCATAAGTGCAAACTATTTCGAAGTATAGTTTATCAAGATTTAACCGTCAATATTTTTTGAGAATATGAGGATCCCTAAATTCTCATTGTCAAATTTGAGAGCACTTAAGTCTTGTGAAAGCTGGTTTGCTAAACAAAATATGGAACGATGCCTTCTCGATATCCTTCGAGCAATAAGATTTACATATTTATTGAGGTATGCACTACGTCCTCCTACAATAAACTGAGTTAGGAAATCCAACAATAGGTCGTTTGATGGCATAAAGTGTATTGCAGCGCCTTCGAAGACCAGGTGCTCAGCTGCATAGTTACAAGAAGAAAAGATTGGGAGAAAGGCGACTCCTTACTCCGAAATGACCTAATAAGATGCCTGTTGGGATTTTAATTTATTCTTAAAAATGTTAACAGATTTACCGACTGTGGGTGGTCCAATTGCAAACAAGGGCACGGCAACACCTTATTGGCTAGCTTAACAAGGTCCTCGGAGCACTTCCTATTTACTCATTGCCTAAAAGTATCTTATTTTATAATGTTTTCAACCTGTATTTGCTTGGTTAAACTGGTACCAGTATCAGTTACGATCGAAAGTGAAATTAGATATTCCTCTATTAACTTGGAAGCTGGTCTTAATAGCCTCCCGACCAAGCGCCTAAGTATTGAGTACATACATATTAAAAAAAAAATACGTCACTAAGCAGATTTGAATGCCAACAGTAATTTTGAATTTAATAGGAAAAACAAATTGGATTATTGTGTATTTTCATCTCATCACGAGGGTCTTTGCTGAAAGAGACCGGAATGGCACCGACCAAGGCATTTCTATTTCTTCGATCTAAAAAATCCAACTTCTTCGAAACAAAAACTAAGGCAACTTTTTATAAAAAAAAGCTCGTTAAAAAGATGGTATTCGGCACATTTTGACTTATTTGTTACTTTTGCTAACTCGGTTGCAGTTTAACAAAACGTATTTTATAATCCAGTCCATCTCTAAATGTAAAACTAATCACTTGTCATACGTACTATAAGTTTCGTCGGCTCGAATGTAAATTTTTTCCCAAATCAATTCAATTTATTGAACAGGAAATAGCTCCCTAATTATGCAAAGGACAAAACCGGACAATGATGACGACGATTATTCATTGGCTAACTTCCACTTTTGCCTAATGTTGTTAATGCTACATAATCAGTCTTCGGCTTCATGTTTCCATAAATATGTGTTCGCTACAATAAGCACTACAAAAGCGCGTCGTCGGTAAATTCTTGTATTACCTATTCGCCTGACATGGTGGCCGTAACCCCTTGTATGCGTCTAAGTTTGCACATACATATGAGGTATCATGTCTTCCAACTGTGTGCTTATTGATGCCGAATGAGTTTCAACGATTTCGTCTCCATACCATCCATCAAACGTCCGAAACAGCACAACAACGGCAACTCCAGCTGAAAAACAATAGCAAAGCAAGAATGGTATGCAATGAAGTGGAAGAAGCCGAACAGCACGAGTGATGGTCGAAACAATATAAAAAAAGAATAGAAAACGGACAAGAAGAAACAATTAAAGACTGAGG
>NW_016160255.1:53702-67604 GCF_001687245.7 Rhagoletis zephyria | reverse complement strand
CTGCGAGGCTGATAATGCACTGCCACTGCCACAACTACAACTACAACTACAAAGTATTTACATACATACATACATACATTTGTGTATGCCGGCTGCTGGCAAGTATCTCGCGTACCAAAGTGCGATCAGCGCAGCTAAGAAAATGCCACCAGCGGCGAAAATGTATTTACATCTGGAGTTTGTGTGAGCACATAAAAGAAATCCTAAAAAAGAACAAAAAAGATTCGAATAATAAAAATTCAATAAAATATTTAGTTCTTTTTTAATTGGGCGTTGGCAAGAATTAACGACTGAAATACAGCAGCTGGCATGTCGGCGGGGGTTAGAGCGGTGCAGTGCGGTGTGTGAATGAGATTTTCATTGATTGAGGCTAAAAAATGCAACGGCTTTGTTATTGGACGAAACATTAAATGGCAGGCAATTAGGCGTGAGCCATAAAATTTGTGATTTTTTTTTTAAGCTGTGAAAATGTTAGATAAATAATTAAAAATAAATTGAGTTTGCTAAGTTCTAAGAGCTGGACTTCAATAGATGGATACCTCTTAAAAATGAGAAAGTAAGATTATAAGAAATTTTCCGAAAACGGAAGCGAAAAGATGATATGTTTTATTGTAACATTTAATTTAAAACAAAAAAAAAAATTATAAAAAAAAAACATTTCCAAAAAATTACATTTTAAATTAAACTTTATCGTAAAACATTTCAAAAATTTCTCCAAAAAAAGTTGAAATTACGAGTACTCTAAATTTGAATTCTTCAAATAAAAAGTTAAAAAATAAAAAGTTAAAAAATAAAAAGTTTACATGTAAACATGATTTCTGACGTTTTTTAAGACTCTAAAATTTTAAACCAAATTTCACATTTGTATTAAGAAAAAAATTTACAAATAATTTTGCAAAACAAATTTTTATCTACCAATCTCAATTTTTGAAATTTGATTTTGAGAGGGGTATAAAACAAAAATATACTAAATATTTACACTTGAAAAGTCCATTGTTTGCGAAGAAATCCTGCAGTAGTGCAATCTGAACTGTAGCAGACAATACGTTCATAAAGAATATATTATAAAAACGAATATATGTATGTTAATATACGAAGAACTCATAAAAGAGCCCACATGAAGAAAACATAGTTAACAAATTTTTTAATTGAATTTGCCGGCCGCAATTTGCAAACAGCCAGCCAAACAAGCAGTCAGGCGACCATTCAGTTAAATGTAAGAGCATCACAGACTCGAACGCAAGTTTCGATAGCTCGATTCATATGTATGTTTGTAAATGGGTACCTACATACACACCTTTTCATATTCTTTTTAAACTATGTAGTTAGAAAACAACAGCAGCGGGAAGGATTCTTTACATTGGGGAAACCCTTTCGCTGCCGCTGCTGTTGCTGCTGCTGTCCGTACGGCTGCCGGAAATCTGAGCTCAATTAAAAACTTTCAACTCCCACACACACACACACTCAGAATTAAGTGCATATGTGTGAGTTATTTTGCTGCTCCTACGGTAGTTGTTTTTGCCTTCCTCGTATGTGTGTCTGTTCACTATTTAAATTCATTTACCACCCAGCAAACCGAAGCACTTTCACTTAGACTACGTTGCTGGTATATTTCTTTTTTTTTCATTCCATAAATAACTGTGCAAGCATTTATGTTTCTACACAACTTTAACATCGTTGGCTTGGCAATAAACGAGCATTCGAATCTGTGGCGGCAGCAGTGACGCCAGCAGATTGCAAGGAACATTTAATTTGCTCAGCCGCAAAGGTCATGCAAAAAAAGGAGTGTTACACTCGACTCACTGAGCGCTTAGTTAGTCAATTTTTTTTTTTTGCCTCGCAGTCATGCAGATGCTGCTGTTGTAGCTCTTTATTCTTGCTGTGGTCAGTTGAGACCTTTACGCAGCTTAAAGGTTAGCTGAAATTCTTGCGATTTCCCAATTGCAGCAAAAAGCATTAAATTACAAAATTTTCTTAGGACTTACTAATGACGAAGGTTAATTGGTTGCATGCGAGCTGCGCTCAAATGAATTAAGGAAGGCGAGTTGGCGAACTTGAAGGTATTTTTAGTTTTACTGGAGACGCTAAGATCTACCGTCCGCTGCTGGCTGCCGGTTGTTGTGCGTAATGAGAAAGCTGATGAAGACGCTTTAGCGCACGCTATCCTTCTGCCACTCATACACGCACACACACATACATACATATATGTACATATACATAGAAGGGGTATATTCCTTCGATAGACCACGCCAAACTTTAGCTTCTTCTTTAGATCTTCTTGTGGGTGCAAAATGATGCTTAAGTATAATCACAAATACATACATACATATGCACATACGCATATACTTACTTAAGCATGACTGCATGAACCTATACCGATTTGTTGCAAAATTTGTCGCGCGCGTGCTTGGCATAAAAATGCTGTTATTAGCCAACAGCGCCTCCTGCGTTGCAAGTCTTTTCCGAAATGCATAAATGGTCGCGTCCACAGGCAGACTTCTGTAGCGACTTCGATACTGCTTTACTTGTCTTTACTGTTCTTCCACTATTCATATTTTTTTCCCCCATTTATTTCCAGTAACACCCAAAAGTGTTGCCGCCTTATGCATTTACAAATTTTAGCCTAATTATTTTTAAATGGCAACCCTCCTAAATAAGAAAGCAAATGAGTTTTTAAAAACATGCGTTTCAAACTGCTGGTATTTCTGGGATTAATTTAATTTTATTTTTTATTCAATTTATTAGAATTCGTTGATTGCTGAATATATATATTTATATTAGAAATATGTGCGAATAAAGTGCTCTCCAGCGCCTTTTATTGCATGCCAATATTGTTAAAGTTTCTTAACCGAAAATTCTTTAAATTTTTTAGATAGTTGGCAACCTCTAAGAAAGTTCTTAACTAAGGCTGTTGCAAAAACTATTTGTATGGTTACAGTGATTCAGATATTCACTACACTTCATTATTTGAATTTGTACATGTAGGGCAACCCTATTAAAAAGTATTAAACTTTTTTAAATTACATTTATTTTGAGGTATCAGATATTTGGCTTTGATTATCAAGCTTTTAAGCTTATTTAAGCTATTTAAGCTTATTTTAAAAATGTCTGATGATGGCTACCCTGTTTAAAAATATATTTGTATTTTTTCGAAAACTTTTTGTTTGTAACCAATATTTCTTGCATTAAATTCTTCCACTTTGGAAAACATGACTTAGACAATTTTTGTAATTTTAATATTTGGGCTTTTTTTTGAAATTAAAAAAAAGATTTTATTTTTTTGTTTCTTTTTCGAATCTTTTCGGTATTTTCAGGTTATTTTGCTTTTTGTTTGAGATTTTTCGTAACTTTTTTATTCGAGATT
This sequence comes from Rhagoletis zephyria, assembly GCF_001687245.7. Lineage (NCBI taxonomy): Eukaryota > Metazoa > Arthropoda > Insecta > Diptera > Tephritidae > Rhagoletis > Rhagoletis zephyria. The sequence continues at coordinate 64,240 of NW_016160255.1, read as the reverse complement.
TTCCGGGAGCATTGTTCACGTTCTACATCAATGGTGAGGTTGTATTTTTGGTACAAAAATTTTGACTTTTACATATTTAATATTAAAAAAAAAATAATATTTTTTTGTTAATATGTGTACATTTGTAGTTTTTTTAAGAATTTTCAAAATTTTTTCGAAGTATTTGGTTTTTTCGGTGTTTTCGCTTTTTGTATTCGGGACTTTTGAGGATATTTGTGAAATTCCAGATTCAGTTTCTGCATTAATAATAGCGTTCAACGCATTTCTGCAGTACAGACATAAGAAATATATATATATTTTTTTTAAGACGCCAGTGATTTGTAGATTACGCGTCCGAGTTACACTTACACGTCCGAGTTAAACTTCAAACTGCATTGTGTCTACCGTTATCGCTAGCATCTCGTTCTCTTTAGTTTTACTTCCGCACCTTCTGGTTTCACGTCTTAGACTCCAACTTCCTTCCCTTTGCTGCATTTCTTATTTGACTTTGCAATTAACCTGCCTCTGCTACTTCACTACCAGCCTAACTTCTTTTTCTCTCCCACAGCCTTTCAGCACAACTCCTCCTCCAATACTCCCACGATAACTTACATTAGACCCCTTCCACTCTCAACAGCTGCCGCGTAGTAACCAAATCGATACTTCGCCTCCGCAATGAATAGCTCCAATAAATATGATTAGTGGCATTAGTGTCGATGTCATTAACTTCATCATCATTTGCAGTGTCATTGTCGTAACTTCTTTTAATCATCGATTGCTGGTGGTATTCCTTCGCTTCGTTCTCTTCTCCTGCGCTTCACTTCCTTCTCCACTTTTCTTTGCTATGTAGCACTTCATCTTCATTGTCAGGCAGCGCATCGTGTTCGTAGTTAATAAATTGCCTATTAGCAAAATTGCGTGCCCACTTAACTCAGTCAATCTCCGCTTCCTTCCTGACATCGCTGGCTGCTTGGTCTGTGGCATTTTGTGGTTTTTGTGAGTTTCTTTATTTTCGTTTTTGACTATTGTCATAGAACAAGTTATGGTCTGCTGCTGCTGCATGACATTGGCGTGACTCCTACAATGTAAGAAGATTTTGGTTTGCAGAATATAAAAAAAAAAACAAAAAAAAAAAATTCTTTCATAACATGTAATTATAAAGAGACTATAATTAAACAAAAACCTGCGATTGTATTGACTTTTCCATTGCAATTATGTACTAATTTGGAATAATTTTTTGTTTAAAAATTATTTAAATCTTTGCCATAAGCTGCCAAGTGGGTACTCGCTAAATATTCTTTGGAAATTTTTTCCTATCGCTTAATTTTTGATTCCTCAAAACTTTATTGCCACATTTTTTATATTCATGCAAGCGTTCTTCAGCACAATTCTACACGAATTCCTTCACATTTAGCGCGAAGGTAGACACTCTTATTTTAATATCTGGCTATTTATTGACTTTGCGCATGCGCAGCACGTCCCCCCTGCGCTTGTTGTTGTCGCACATATTAATTAACAGAAATTAGTTGGCTTTAAACGTGAATGATTAATGTAAACATTGAACGCTTGGAAAATACAAACAGCCGCATTAAGTGTGAAAAAGGAAAAGTTAACACAAACAAGGGAGAAGCTGATAAATTTAAAAGGCGCAACGTCTACTGACACTATGACACCAATTTGGTGGCAATAAATCAACTTTGTTTTGGAAAAATTAGTAAACAGAGGATATTCAAAGAACCAGCAAGATTGGAGGGGAAAAAGCAAAAAAGGTATAAATACATTTCCAAAAAAAAAAAAACAAAAAAAAAATACTAGAAAAATGGTATGCACGACTACTTTGAACTTCAAGTGGTTGCTCAAAACCAAATCGAACGATGTCAATAACATCAATAACAATTAAAAACAAACAAGAACAACTATTGCTTGAAAGGCAAAAAATCAATATTCAAAAAGTCGATTTTTGACTCTTCAACTATTTTTAAATTGCGGCAAAGCGCACTTGAAGAACAATACTTGTTAGCAGGCAACAGTGAGGAGAAAAAAATTAACAGTTTGGGAAAGAATTGAGATTGGGTTGTTATATTTTCAGCACATTTTCTGTGACACAAACTGTCAAATCTCTGGAAAATGGACTTCAAATTCCTCCTACTACTCATATTGTGCGCAACACTGTTCGAAAATCTGAACATTTGCAAATAGCTCGCTAGTCACATAATTATTTCAATTCTGTTTGATAATTTTCCACTATCCGCTCGCCACTCGCATGCAAAAATCGACTCGAATGGCATAAAAATCGAAAAGTGCTTAAATATTTTATGCAAAAAAAAATTTGCTGACCAGGCGGCAACAAACACTACTAAAACGACAGCGCTGGCAACAGAAAAACCTAAACCGCGATGACAGACGACAACAAAGTGAGCATTCAAACAACAACTAAAACCAGCCCGTTGACAACATGTGCCGTTGCCGTTGCCGTTGTCGTTGTCGTTGTCGTTGTCGTTGTCGTTGTCGTTGTCGTTGCCGCTGCCGACGATGATGATGTCATTGCCAATGATGAGCAGCGAACGTGGATGTGAATATCGACAAGCGATCGAGTCGTTCTGATTTATTGTTGGAGCCAGGGGAACTGAGTGCTGACGCATACATAGGCACACCGAGGCGTACAAGTGAACGTTGGGTGCACAGAAGTGACAAATCGATATAAAATTCTATGAACAAAGAAGAATTTATGCACTTAACAGACAACCAACAGACAGTTGGTCAAATTGAACGAGGAGCGCGGAGTGGCGCACGCCCTGGTTGCGCTGATTGAAGTACATAAGAGACTAGCAACGGAGGATTGTTTGACTTTGAGCTCATTGGACGACTGTGGGCTTTCGTGGATAGAGACGGAAACCATCCCTGCAGGGAGAACTAGAATTCTACCAATTTGCGTTTCAGCTCAACTAGTTCACGTTCTATCATTTTGCAATGTTAGCGACTGGTATTTTTAACATAACGATGTCCTGGCTATGTCATTTGTCAGGCTATGCATCAGCATCTACTAGTAGAAATATTGGTAGCATAATACCAGTTGATTAGATAGTCTGCCTATTCATCAAACAACCCCCCCGTGAAAAGCATAAGTATTACATTTTGCTCGGGGCGCTCCAACAGTGGCAATGGCCGACAGAGCAAAGCATTGGCGTGGTATTCCAGAGGTCCAAGGTTCGAGTCCTGGCGCAAGGACTTTTTTTTATTATTTGTTTTTAATTTGTTTTGATTTTATATGTATATTTTTTAACTAAATTTTAAAATTACAATGAAAACCTAAAAAAATATACAAAAAAATTAAAAAAAGACAAACAAATTAAAAAACAAAAAACAAAAACAAATTTAAAAAAAAAACAAAAAATAAATTTAAACAAAATTTTTTCTGTAATGAAATTAGATTTTCAAATTTGTAATTTATATTTAAATTGAAATAATTATATTAACTTACATTAAATTAATTTGAAAAATATTAACCACCTCCAGCGGACTCGAACCTGCGACCTCAGAACCAGAACCAGTAGTGTTCACGCACAGCCGACATTTGTAAGAAAATCAGTTAATTGCGTTTTGTTTTTGGCTTTGGCATTTCAAAGGCGAATGTCGCTGAACGCTTCAGTTCTTCGAAATTGTCAAACTGTTAGGCTCATACTAGTTAGCTAGTATTTTTTCTGACTGGTTTGGCTTTTCACGGCAGGGAATCATAAAGGCCAGAGGCCACAGAGAGTCTTAAGAAATTAAAAAAAAAATCAAAAAATTTCGCTATAAAAAACTTTATAGACTAGCGATCATCAGTTATTTTTTATACACTGAGAAAAAAAATCAACCAATAATTGGTTAGTCATACCAAACTAAAACATGAAATGAATCAAAGTGATTTTTTTTTACTAACAATGCCACTGTTGATATTTTCAACAATGATTTGGTGAGATTTGACATTTTTGTATGCCAATTTTTTCTTTTGAATACGCTTATGTTCTGGACTTCACATATACTTTTCCATAGTTCGGAGACACAAAAGAAATGCTTTTATTATCATGTCAACATGTTGTTGTTCAACTTGAGTCAATATTCGTGTTGGTTGGACTTTGTTCTTCACTTCACAGATGCTTTTTCGTAATTAATAAAAACCAAAAATTAAAAAAATTAAAAAAGGTTGTATGCTGACGGCATTCGAACCTGAACCTGCTGGAAGCGAACATAGCAAGCATCTCTCACACACACATCACATTTCTTTGCTATTTGCGCATTCTCAGATTTTGCTTTTGCTTTCTTGCTAAAACTTTTCAATGCCTTTTGTAATTGTGGCCCATTTCACGCTGGTTGTCTTAAATGCGCCCCTGAATTCTGTGTTGCACGGCCAAGTATGTAAATACGCGGTGGTCTGCGTTCGTTGTTGACATTGATTGACCGGCTTTTGATTGCAACTTGTGGCAATAACAACAAAACAGAAGTAGTTGGCAGATGACGCCAGTTTACTGGCTGTTTTGCAAGCGATGACGGCGCACATGCGCAGACGACTTAGGGCCGTTTTCTCAAGTAACCTGTAACTTTAAAGCTCACTTTATATTTAGAGGTTGCATTACAATTTTTGATTGTATCTAAAGTAAAGCATATTATTATCAGTTTTAAATTGATTTACAACAAAGAAACATACTTACGTCAAAAACCGATAACAGAAATGCTTAACTTTAGACATGGCTTTATTTTTATTCCAACCTTTAAATATAAAGTGAGCTTTAAAGTTAAATGTTACTTCAGAAAACGGCCCTTAGTAGACAAAACTTAAAGAAAGCAAGAAATGGATAACTAGATAACTAATTTAAAAAATATTTAAAATCGGTAGAATGCTTTAAAGTATTTTTTTTAAATATAGTATTTATTTTTATATTTAAAATTTGTAGTTTATAATTTTTTTCAGCTATGTTGTGTTATTTTTTATTTAATTTAATGTTATTTTATTTTGGTTTAAATTTGTTTTTTAATTATTTTATATTTTTTATAGATACATATTTTTAAATTTTTATTGCATTTAATTTTCTTTTCTCACTTTAGCTTATTTCATTTTATATTATTTAAGCTTATTTACTTTAAAGTATTTTTAAATTTTTATTAAATAATTTAATTAAAAAATTTTGTGTATCTACTAATTTTTGTTTATTTTATTTTATAGTTATTTTATTTACTTTTTGATTGGTATCGTCGCCAACTTTTTGTTTTGCAAAATCACGTACTGCCACTATTGTATATGTTGTTGCCGCTGTNTGACAGTTAAATGGCAGACGGGTTCTAATATCAGAAAGTAATGTTTGCAAAAATTTCAGATAGAGGGTATTGAATATAAGCCCTAGATATGTTCCATTGCATTCACGTCTTTTACATAATATAAACTCTTAGCTGACTCATCTAAGTGATTCGATTTTGGTCTATGTAGAGAAAGTTTATTTTCGGAAAAAGTATTAAAATCGACATGAAAAGCGTTCAAGTTCATTGCTACAGTATGTACTTAAAGCTAATAAAGCGTAAATGGCTAAGAGGAAAAATTTGTAGTAGATGAAATTGAGCTATAAGATATCAATTTGGATGAAAAATTTGTTAATCTATCTACTTGCTAAGTGCACGCAATTTACTCCCTCTCCGTACCGTCAATCAGCGATGATCCGCATCGAAGCTGACCGTCTTTCGATTCAAGCTACCGCGCGTCAGCTGGTTAAGATCAATAATCGATAAATATGGTTTGGGTGGCACGTTTAATGGTTGTTCGAATGTAACTGCTTTGCTTGACTTTTCAGCCGTAGCCGCTCGGCTATGCTGATACGCATGGGCTCGACCACCGCCGCCGCCAAAATCTCCCAAGTGATCGTATCTCGTTGACTTGAGCGCCAGCAGCGCATATTGATCGTGTGTGACGGCCGAACTGCCATGCGTACGTCGATAGTTCCGATAGCCACTGAAGAGACTGCTACTTGGCGCTATGGGGCGCGTGGGCGAAAACCCGCCCTCATCGGATGAGCCACCGGAGTCGTAATGTATCGAGAGATTCGTATACGCAATGGGCGCATAACAGCGCGTTGTCTTCGGACGCGGCTTCACTTCGTAACGTGTGCGGGAACGTGAACGTGAGTGATGAGTGCGTGGGCGATTGCGCCGCCGCAACCGCACCTCAGACACAACAGGCGTCGGTAGCACATTGATGAAGCGATAATAGTGGAGGAAAGTGCGCGCCAAATTGCGGCCGCAGCGGTAATCTGATAACGAAATAATTATTTACATTAATTTTGATATTCATACATATTACTCTTATAATTCATTCGCTTACAGCCATCTTCTGTGTAGAGCGTCACAGTTTTGCCATCCTTTAAATAGTAGCCGCCCATGGAGATCTCCACCGTGTAAGCATTTACCGTATCGCTGAGACGTTCACAAAAATAACGACGCGCACAACCAACTTTCTTCTCGTCCGCATTGAACATGGTATTTTCGGCAACATAATCATGCGCATTGGTGGCAAAGAGCCGCGGAAATACAAGATGACGTTCATGCCGGTAGACATCCTCGTATGTGTTGCCATAGATAAAGCAGCCATGCAGACTGTTGTTCGCGTGCAAGTCGATAACAAAGTCAATTTGATAAATCTGCAATTGGACATAACGTTAGTGATATGAATTAAACATTACAAAGGCTGTGCGCGCTTACATCAGAGTTATCCAGTTCCTTTAGCATATTCCTAATGGCATACAACGTAGGATGAGAGAACTCCGTGGCTACATGCCATGTACGATTCAAATCCTGCCCAATTAAATTGCAACGATTATTACCCAAAAATACACCATCTGGATTAACCATCGGCAAAATTTTGAAGACGAAATTATCGCGTAGTGTCGCTGCAATCGCATGATTGCCGATTAGAAACTCAATAAATCCTTGGCACATGAAGGAGGCCGGTGTATCACCGGAATGTACACGACATAATATAACGATGACGCGAATAAAACCGCGATCCAGGCGTGATGCCTTTGCTTTGGCGGTGACGTGATCGATGGTGAGCAGATCGACATTACGGTTTTGCTGAGGAAAAGAAAAACGAAAAATGATTGTTTTTATTTAGGTTTGGCAACATCTGTTTTATTTATTTTTTTTTTGTAGTCTCAATCGATATTACTACAATACTATGAGCTGAGTCCTATTAACCATGCCCGTCCATCTGTTTGCCTGAACGCAAGTCAATTCCTGTGTTTAAGAGTTATGCGATTGAAATTTTGTATGTATGCATTTTAACCAATTCTCGTAGCCTACAAGGTCGGACAACTACAATGTACATATGTACTCTCCTCGGCTAGCAATGTCAAATCTTCGAGTATATTTTCGGCTTTAACAAAGCTTCCATTTTCCGTTCGCAGGCGGCGTAAAGCTATAGGTCCCCCAATTGGTTCAACAATATCAAGCCGCACGCCATTATTCGGAGGAGAAGCTCTACCAAACGCTTAGCAAAAGTGTAAGCGCCAAAATATTATTATTATTATTACATACAAGTTTAGGTTTCTTTTTCGCTAATTTTTTATAAAAATACGGTTAATTCTACAACAAAAACCCCAAAAATCAGAGTTCCAAACCTTATGCAAAATTAAAGAAAATTCTACAAATTTTCATCCAAATATTGCACTTTTTATGTACACTCGTTAGAAAAAAGTTGAGTTCGCAGTTTTTAGCCGATTCAATTTTAGTTTAACAAAGTGCAAGTTTGAGGTAGCGAGGACTTACCATTTATTTTTAGCATTTTTTTGTTGAAGGTGTATCTCACTTTCTGCTATAAAATAATGTTCGATCATTTTTTTATATGTTAAAAATGTGCGACACCCTCAACAAAAAAATTTGCCGAAAATCAATAGGGGGTCCTAGCCAGAGTAGCCTAACCGACATAAAAAAATTAGGTACAGCTTAAAATGCATTACTAGAATCGTAGCGGTAATAGCGCGAGGCATGCGCTTTTAGTTTTCTTTTAATATAATAGGTAGCATGACGTAGGCGCTTTGAACTTTTCAGTAAAAGACCGCATTTATTATTTATAGATCCTTCTTTCTCATATAACTAAAACGAATCTTTTGTAGATTGGCACGTCTGGTTCACATGGCCTCATACATACTATTATAGTTACTATGTATTTACTCTTACCAGACTCTTTGTCAGCACACTACGCACGAACCGTTGCTCCGTTTGTCGCGCATCGATCACATTTAAATATGCTTGTAGCCGTGAATAACTATAAGGTGGCGCTACTGCAAATTGATACACATCATCTTCTTTATCGAAGGAGAAAGCAAAGCTAAGCACATAATGATTTTGATGCAGCAACGAACGATAGTAAAAAACGTTCTTCTTCGGTAATCGTTGCCATTTGGGACGGCTCGACGACTTTACTAACGGCACCAGAGAGGAATTAAATAAATTACGTGGCTTGCTAATGTTAACTATATTGAAGAGTACACGCTGATCTTGTTTTACATTGTCCACAGTGAAATTGAACCAAAACCGAAAGCGAGGATTACAAGTGTCCGGACGTAAAAATAGATCATACTCAAAGTCGCCAATAAGATCAGCTTTACCCAGATTACCCGTCTCAAAAGCAGCATCAAAGCAAAGATGTCCACGTTTAGCCTTACCGCTCTGACCTGGCGGCCGTATGATAACGCGTGACACATTTCCAAGTCCGCCCTCGCCATCGCTGTCCTCGCTATCTGGAAGTGCAGAAGATGATACAAAGAAATCAATTAAAATCCGTTTAAATATTTTGTGCGGCTCAATTTTATTGTAAAATGTGTACCCTCGTTCATACGCTCATACATGCTTGTATGCTTCAAAGGATCGCACGCCATACCAAACATCATGTTTAAAAATTTTAATTTCTTTTATCGAAAAAACGACCGTTAACTAGCGCAACTAAATTGCGTCTAACTTCTAAAGAATCAGAAATGGCTTCAGTGAGCGGCCATAGAAAACAATAAGTAACCTCAAGATTTTTTTTTTTTCAATTATGATTTTCAAAACGCTAGCACTTTCATGCACATGTTACACACTTGTGCATCCAACTACATACATACCTATGTACATATATGACAAGGTGTCAGCATATGTGTGGTTTTTAAGTCAGTTTTCTTGAGGCGCTCCTCCTGCAGCTCCTGCAACAAGCTGGCATGACAGCGGAAATGCGGCATTTCACCTTTTGCCTGTCACCTTCACTTACGACGTGTACGAAAGTTCTGTGAAGCCTCTTTGTTATAACCGTTAGATGTTTTAATATGCATATAAATGGTGTCAGTAGGTAGCTATGTTAATGGGAATAAGTGTTCACTATAATGTTATGTACACTCACAGCTCCTTAACGTTTGCCTACTTTTTCTTACATTATTCTACCGTTAGGTGCTTCTGTGCGTGCCGATTATCGCACTTTTAGTACTCACACGTCATTTGATTGCTTTTTGGATATTGCCAATAATCGCTTTTACGATCTTTTACACTTGAAAATGTGCTAAGGTTAACTTCACCTGCCCATTTTGAAAACAGTTACATTGGCAGTGAGAAACGTATAAAGTACTCGTTTTTGTTGAGCTGCTTGGTAATGCATAGTAGTACCTGATTGATGTATAGGGTGCGAAAAAATAATAAATATGTATGTAAATATTTATTTCAGCTATCAAAGTAAAAAATAGTGAAGAAGTGATTTATGGACACAATTTCCATAAAGGATTCCTAAAAGTAATCCTTATTTGCTTGAGTGTGCTTGCTATACTACATTACATTGCCTCATACTCCACAAAAGAAAGGCGGTTATTCCCGTTCATAAAATTAGGTGTAAGTTTTTTATGACTCAATCCAAGGTTGTTCCAGAAAAAATAGCTAGGATTGATTTTAGATATGCATTAAAGCATCACAGTTATTTCGAAAATAATTATATTTTTTAATGCAATTTAAGTCAAATTTGTAATGTAAATTTCATGTAAATGTTAATTGACTAACTCAGCCATTTTTATTGAGTTTATTTTCTTTTTACTACAAATACCAGAGAGTTAATATTAGGAGTTAAATAGTTAGAGAAAATAACTTTTTCAATCATACTTTGCAATGGGAATCAATAAAAATATTCACTTGTTTATGAAACTCTCTTGAAAAAGTATTTGAAAATAATTGCCTTAAGTTATTTTTTAGTCCTTTGTCTATGTATATCTGAGCAGTTTAAAAATATGTACTTTGATACAGAGTTTTACGCGCACATATATGTATGTATGTATATATTTCTCTCAGTTTACTGTCGACCATCGTAGCCGAGGGGTTAGACGCACCTTCCGTCGACAGTCGGGTCTACGTAACCGGCACGACCCAGATTTATATCTGGCCAAGGACTGTCACTCCAGCAACACTCCCCAAAAACCCTTTGGGGAACTTGTATGCTGCTACAACAACAACAACAACGCATCATCCGGCTGATAAAAAAGCCCATTAAAAGAAAATGCGCAACACCCTCGGCAAAAAAA
>NW_016160255.1:23775-53632 GCF_001687245.7 Rhagoletis zephyria | reverse complement strand
GCGAAAAAATAATAAATATGTATGTAAATATTTATTTCAGCTATCAAAGTAAAAAATAGTGAAGAAGTGATTTATGGACACAATTTCCATTAAGGATTCCTAAAAGTCATCCTTATTTGCTTGAGTGTGCTTGCTATACTACATTACATTGCCTCATACTCCACAAAAGAAAGGCGGTTATTCTCGTTCATAAAATTAGGTGTATGTTTTTTATGACTCAATCCAAGGTTGTTCCAGAAAAAATAGCTAGGATTGATTTTAGATATGCATTAAAGCATCACAGTTATTTCGAAAATAATTATATTTTTTAATGCAATTTAAGTCAAATTTGTAATGTAAATTTCATGTAAATGTTAATTGACTAACTCAGCCATTTTTATTGAGTTTATTTTCTTTTTACTACAAATACCAGAGAGTTAATATTAGGAGTTAAATAGTTAGAGAAAATAACTTTTTCAATCATACTTTGCAATGGGAATCAATAAAAATATTCACTTGTTTATGAAACTCTCTTGAAAAAGTATTTGAAAATAATTGCCTTAAGTTATTTTTTAGTCCTTTGTCTATGTATATCTGAGCAGTTTAAAAATATGTACTTTGATACAGAGTTTTACGCGCACATATATGTATGTATGTATATATTTCTCTCAGTTTACTGTCGACCATCGTAGCCGAGGGGTTAGACGCACCTTCCGTCGACAGTCGGGTCTACGTAACCGGCACGACCCAGATTTATATCTGGCCAAGGACTGTCACTCCAGCAACACTCCCCAAAAACCCTTTGGGGAACTTGTATGCTGCTACAACAACAACAACAACGCATCATCCGGCTGATAAAAAAGCCCATTAAAAGAAAATGCGCAACACCCTCGGCAAAAAAATCTAAAATCGACGGCAATTTTTTAACGACTTGAAACTGGACTTTTTTATACAACTGCTTACTCAACATTTTTCTAAGAAATCAAATTGAAAAGATGAAAATTTCTTGCATTTTCACGAGTTTTGTTCGAAATTTAAAAAATACTTTATTCGTGTGGCTTTTGAATGAACTACATACATACATATATTTTTATAAAAAAATAACATTTTGGCATGGAAAATATAGGGCGATCCATCCAGACCCTTTTTTTTTTTTANATACATACATATATTTTTATAAAAAAATAACATTTTGGCATGGAAAATATGGGGCGATCCATCCAGACCCTTTTTTTTTAAGAAAACACGAAGGAAGAATCTCTGGTATTTAATTTTTTTTTAATAATTCATCGAAATGTTGGCTGCGACAACGCTGTGGGTGTTCCCTTCGGAAGGTCCAATTTTCAATTACTTTTTCCAGCATTGCGTGAATTACGCGAGTATGTTAGCATCCAAGGTTTGAATTATAGCTGGTTTATCGACGAAGACTTCTGACTTCATATAAACCCAACTAGAAAATCCACAGGTGTGATATCGCACGATAACTTGCCGAAACCAAATGTTGCCGACATCACTTGCTTCAGTTCAGGCAAAAAAAGGCAGTTATAAGGTGCGGTAGCGCTCGTAATTTTACGGTTTTGATCTGTCTGCGGCCAACATATACATGAAATTATTTAAAAAATAAATAAATGTCAGAGATTCTTCTCACGGGTGATAATTCATCAGACATTCAGTTTTGTTTTAATTGATTTATTTAAAATTAAAAAACCAAGGACTAGATGGATCACCCTACATATACATATGTATAAATAAATCAAATCGTCAAAACGTCAGGGTATACTTATTTTTGTGGCTCACTGTACGTACATACATACTTTTTTTTTTTTTTGACTATGCATATAAACCGATGTTGACATATCATTGCCACCGCAAGTGTATGAAAATACAAGGCGTTACAGAGCAAAATCCAAGGGCTTCACAATTCTTGAATTAACTAATGAAAAATTATTTACAAACGCGTCAAAAATGTACTAAGTTTTTAGAATGCTTAAAATCGTTTAAGAACAATTACAGTGACATACTAAAAACAAAATTTTAAGACAATTATTAGTTTTCCTGCGCCTAAAGGTAAACATACTTATGTACAACGCCTCAAGTAGCCACTGTGAAAGCTAACGTAGTTGATTAAGAGGGAAACGGCTCATAAAATAACTATGTTATGATGATGAATTTTAAAAATTGCTTCATCATGTGCATTTTTATGCATTTTATATTTCATTCAGGGCATGCGTACCAATCCATATTCTGGGACTTCGACATTTTAAACTTACCCGAATCACCCATTTTTCGTTGATATCTTTTCTAAGCCATCAAAAATTCACTGCATGCTAGTTTAGCTATTTGTTGTACATATACATATACATACATACATATGTATGTGCTAAGTTTCCAAAACTTATGTGCACTTGCCAAAGCATAGGAGGCACTAATGCCACTCTCACACACTCAGGTACTAGAATAAGTTTGCTGCACTGTCACTTTTGTTAACCGCAGGTTCGAGGCTTCTTAGCAAAGGATTATTGCACTTATGAATTCGCGTGCTAATCGTAAATTTTAATTTAACATTTTTTGCACTTATCCGCCACACATTTTTGTCAGCATTTTATGTTAAAAATAGCTTTAACAACACGTAACACTCGCGCACCGAGTACTTAGGCACAACACTTGAAGGCGTGCAACAAATGTGCTACTGAAATCGCGTAAGTGGATGAAGGAGGATGGGTAAATTCCTCCCAGCAAGCTGCAATCGCAAGTTAGTAAGTCACTATCCTTCGTGAAGTGCTTGTATGTATCTTTTTTAGTGGCTGCGGCTGCGACAGCATTAGATTACTGCTGCAGGATAAACCTAAAGAACCGAGCCCCGCTGACTTTAAGGTCTTTTGCACTTTTGTGTCAGTCTTAGTTGCGGTTTCGGCAGCTTCGAAGAACAAACATCAAAGGCCAGAAGCTCAGTATTAACTAACGCCTTTTAGTGGCGAGTGACGTTGTTTGGTCGATATCTGGATTTCCATGCGTCGCATTTTGTTACCCAGCTACCTGCCATCTGTACGTGCATATGTGCTGACTGGGTGTCCTGTATCGGTATTTGTTTGCATTCCTTTACACTGCTGCGATGGCTTTGTTATTCAGTTACTAACATTGCTTGTTTGTAGTCCTCAGTGACTCGTTGGCTTAAATGCAAGAAATAATTTTGTTTTTAGTTAAGGTATGGTCGTATCATTTGTATGTTAGTGGGTAAAAAACTTGGTGTGTATGGCTACATAGTGCAAATGGAATAGGCGCAAAGTTTTGCAGTTTCTTGACTGGGGCAAACTTTTAACGAAGTCATTTAATTGCTTATTCGTTATCCTAGCCGGGATAGCTGTGAAATAGCTTCACTTTCTTGTTTCGTGGAATTCGTTCGTGTGTTCATATGAATGTATGTATGTATGTACGTACTATGTATGTAAATATTGCGTGTTGTTCAAAGAATTTAATGAGCGGCATTTGATTTCGTCGTGACGAGTAGACGGTTCCTACTCAGGCGTGTATAAAAGCAGACTATACTAAATTTTTCAAGCGCCTCCAGAGAGTCAATGAGCCCATTGATCACTTTGAAAAAGAATGATAAAGCGTTGATCTGTTTTTGGCAGGTCAAACTCTTTAAATTGAATCGTTCCGTGACTGCGTTTGCGTTGCATGCTTGGCTGTTACGACGGTCGATGAAATTTACAAATTTATAGAACTTCTATTGCATATTTTTAATTTTGTTAACAAGCGTATAAATATATAGAGACCCTACAACTGAACAGTGACGGCCGTACTAGCATTGAGTACAAGTTAATCAGTGCTCGATATGATGATAAACCTCATTGCCCGATAGGCTACTGAAGATTAGTTTGCTCTCTATGATTACGACGAGGTCACCCAAAGTAGATACTTTTTCTAGTAAATTACTACCTAGTGTACATATGAAGGAACTTGAATTCACTAAGCGGGAAAATTACACTACACACATTTTTTTATACCCGAGCGCACTTGTCCACATGGGTATTACAACTTTGTTGTTTGTGCCTAAAGGAATCGAGATAGATATGGACAAATGTATACATAAATGATCAGAATTAAAAGACAAGACGACTAAGCCATGTCTGTCTGTCCGTGTACACGATAACTCGAGCAAAAACTGAGATATCTCAACGAAATTTGGTGTGTACGTTATCCAAGGTAGGCTGCTATTGAAAATGGACGAAATCGGACTGTAACCACGTCCCCTTCTCATATAACGGTATTTTCGTAAAATTTAAAAAATACGAGATTTCGGTAAATATTGTATCCAAATTGTTGAAAACTTGTATGTGAAGTATAATTTTGGTACAAAATGATATTATTATGAATCTTGGCAAAGGGACGTGACCCCACCCACTTATGATGAAATACTGTATCTTAGTAACCGCTTCACCAATCCTTAACAACCGCGGTACGAGCCTTGCTTATGATCCAGCTAAGAAATTTGTTGAAAATCTTTGAAATCAGGCAATAGCCACCACGCCCTCCTCCCATATAACGGTAATTTACAGAAACACGAAAACTGCGATAAATCAGTAACTTACTGATGCTAATTGACTAAAAATCGATTATTGCTATAACCACTGAGCAGAAAATTTGATTACTATAAATTTTTGGATTTGGGGTGTGGCACCGCCCGCTTAAATATGACCACTACAAATGTGTATCGATATCGATTATCGATTTTTACCAAACTTGGTGCTTTTAATAACCTTGCTATGGAAAAGCAATTCGTTAAAAATTATTCAAGTCGGACTTAAACTACATCCGTTTCCCGTATAGCAGTAAATTTCGTATATACGCCCAAATACTTATTTGTTAATTACAAACTCTGTGTGTACGATATATGTATATATATGTATACTATGTAGGGCGGGTCAATTTGTATAAGAGATTTTTTCGACTATGAGCGTATAATAAAATCAAAATAGCTGGAGATTGGCACAAAATTACCTCCGATGGCACCAAAAGGCAGATAGATTCCATGTCAACAAGTCTAAAAGCCGTATTGAACCAAAAGGGTGATCACACTGAGTATTGTATGTATGTAGATATCACTATTTTTTAGTTTTTTTTTTGTTGTTTGTAAGATATTTAGTAATGCTCTTAGGAACTAAATAAAACTAGATGGTTTAAGTTTAACAAATAGGTAAAAATCGTGCGTTTAAATTGTCTAAAGAAATACATACATATATGTATATCGGTTTCAATTTTAAAGATGCTGTAAACCGCCTAAATCGCCATTGTGGCAATAATAAGATTTGGTAACTCTGAACTCCAGGCCTCGATATTTATGCATACAAATTTTTACAAATTCGAAGTCAGCGATCTAAATACACAGCAAATATGTTTAATGGAAAAGTGGCAAATTTTCCCATTCCTGTGTAGATATACATAATTGCTCGGTGATTCCCGAAAATCGAGTTAATCTTTTTCTATAGATAAGTTCTCTAGATATTTTCAATTTACCGATATTCAGCTTAAAAAAGTGGTTCAACTTAGCCGCGTGTGTCTACGGAATTCCCCATAAACCGTATATACATCACTTTTCAATAGGCCTGATAGTTTCCGAAAATCGTGTGACACTGAATTTACAGGGAAAAAATAAAAAAAAAACAGATTCTGTGTCAATTTTTGCATTTGTGTTAAAACCTTTTCTGTTAAAAAAAAAATCAAGTTACTGATGAAGAAAAGCGATAGAAAAATAAACGAAGAATGAGCGATCAAATGATGAACGAGCAGGAAATAATGTTACTCATACGCCATGTACACCTGAGTATCACTCTATTCTGCTCGATTATCCCGTCCTCCATTAAACGGGAACATCTATTAGCCGCGATGGGGAATAACTGATTTTTTCCTCCTAATATCCTTGATTCACTCTATTATACGCGAAACACTTTTCTAATCTCTATTAACCGTGATCCACCTCTATTACCCGTGATGTATGTGTTTTTTCTTTTATTTTACTGCGTACAATTCGGGGATTTCCCTTTTTAATACCTACGTAATAAGTTGCGTATCAAATGTTATCTCCATTCATTCGGTGTGTAAAATTTCATGTGTCAACTTCTATATTTTTCGTGAAAATCTACGTACATAAATATGTATGTATTGTAAACTATTTTAACCGGGATATTCGATTAACCGTGATGACCTTGGTTCCGAGCAACCCGGATATTCGAGGTGCAACTGTAATTTTAACAAAATTCTATTTGAAGGTTTCAAGCTATACCGGTCTCTGCAGCATATTTTTCTTTTATAGTGAATATTAACAGAATATTATCGCTTTTTTACATCGCCAAGTGCATGTATGTACGTGCATATGTAGGTATATCTAATTGAAATTGAATTCAGTCTATCCGGCCGTTTTTGGGAGCTGTGAATGGAATAATTCCACAAAAAAAATAATAACGATGACTTTCAACTTTCAACACTAATGCTAAAAAGCTTGAAAAATTCTATGGTAAATATTTTGGTAACGAGGAACGAGTGAAGAAAAATATTTCTTTGACCGAAAACTCTTGATATACATACATAATTTGTTAATATACATTGTAACTTTAAAGACAAAAATGTTGACCATATGCGTTTTTTTTTTGTTTTACTGATATATGTGTGTACGAGCTATGTATACATATATTAGACAAATGGCCGGTTGTTCAATACCCGATTAACACAAATCGTAGGTAGAAGCTCCGGTTAAATAAACGACTGCTTTATCGATCACATGTTATGCGCATAATGTTGAAATCGTCAATAATGATGTACTGTTGAGAACCAGACATTGAACAACTGGCCCTAAGAGCCAAAATTGTTTGATTGATGACAAACTTGACAGTAGAATCGTCGTTGAATTAGTTGATTTGTTTATTACCAATACCACAATGTCATGTCGCTGTTACCATGATTACAATTTGCTCAGTCATGTGTATTTATTTTCTGTTCGCATCTTGACATATCTGTGCGGGCAAAGAATAGCTGCATAAAAACTGTGAAACATATCCAACTAATTAGTAAATAACGATGCCTAACGGTTAAAGAAGAACAGTGTTTTTTGGCTAAACACTCTTTAATTTGCTCTTTGTACATACATATATAATATGAAAAAATCTGTAAACAACCCCGAACAGCTACTGCATGAAAACTAATAATCGCTCCCATTATCCTGCACGTTTGTCATGGACTTGACCTTCATGCAATAAAGTGCGCCGCTACAACCAAACAAACACTCCTGCTGATTTCTCTGCACCCACGTAAAATAACAACCAACAATGATTGTTTGGAATAGGTATGTAACTTAGTTGCAAACGCTTCCATGTCATATTGACCTACCTTTGGCATTTCGTATTGACTTTGGCTTTGACTGTTTGATGGCTTTGGCGTGTGCAATGCACCAGCACGAAATTTGCTATAATGTAAGCTAGTATTTATTGGATATTGAATTCACAATTCGTCGCGCAATGTGTTTTAAATAAATGGTGGAAAAAATGGTATTAATGTATACTGCTAATNGTCGTGTGTTTTAAATAAATGGTGGAAAAAATGGTATTAATGTATACTGCTAATTCCCTGCTGCTAGTTTAGAAAAATAAAATTTATTGTTTTAAATAAAATAAATAAAAATTTATTGTTAAAAAAAAAATGTTTCATAATATTCTTAATTTTACATACAGATTGGGCAGCGTGCGTCCACCAAAACGTTGCAGAAGCGAAATGGATACGTCATCCGCTTCGGATATTGTGCTAATCCATGGCAACTCCCATCCAGATCTGGCCAATAAAGTGGGCGAGCGTATGGGTATTAAGAGTGGCGGTTGCTCGGTATTTCACAAAACAAATCGTGAGACTATGGTGGAAATTGGCGACTCGGTGCGTGGCAAGGATATCTATATCATACAAACGGGCACTAAGTATGTACAAATTTGTATTTTTTTTTATAATTTATTTTAATTATTTCTAATGCTTTTTCTTGCATTTATAGAGATGCCAATAACAATATCATGGAGCTGCTCATAATGGCCTATGCTTGTAGAACATCTTCAGCGCGTTCCATTGTTGGCGTTATACCATATTTACCCTATTCAAAGCAATGCAAAATGCGAAAACGTGGTTGTATCGTGTCAAAATTGTTGGCGAAGGTTTCTACATACACATACATACATACATTCATGTAAAGAAAAATGTTGGAAGATTTGTTATGATTCATAGATATGGTGGGGATAAAGTTATAAAATGAAAGCAAGTTACTTTGTCATTGGAGGTGTGTGTAGACATTTAAAAACACTAGGAAAACACTTAAAGTGATCCGATTTGCCAATCGATGAAGGTATAAAGCATGATGAAAAAAAGGTTTAACCTACAAAGTGTATTTTGAAAGCTTTGGGGATTAATTTTTGATGGCGCTACGTTTTCATAAGTCTAACGGATACTTTTCAATTTCAGCCTGGAGTTGAGAGTGATTTTTTACATTTTCGTTACAGTTCTGTTGCGGAGTAAAAACATTCGCGTTAAATTTAGGAATATGTTTCCGAAGCTACAAAACATGATCAGATATTGCTACACTTAAAACCTAGAGACTGCTTCTCTAACCATTTTTTCTTAACAAATCATTCCAACACTTTTCTCCATATTTCATTCAAACACTATTCCCTGTGGCCTTTATTAAATCCTCTTGCATTTTTAGATGCTGTGCACTTCGGGCTTAACGCATATTATCACAATGGATTTGCATCAAAAAGAGATACAAGGATTTTTCGATATACCAGTTGATAATTTGCGAGCTTCACCATTTCTATTGCAATATATACAGGAGAGTGTATGTGCAAATTTTCAATAATTAAATACTCTGTATGACTGTGACAAGTAGTTTATTCAGCTTGAATCAGAAAAATTAACGTAGAGTAAAATTTATTGTAATTAGTTTGTCTGTAAATTTTTTTTAAGTCTCAAAGCAATAATTATTTTATGAAAGTATGTACTATGTAATTATGTATATATGTCTGTGGATTCTGGACTAAGCGAAATAAGTGTTTCGTCTAACCAAGAAGAATATTCTTGATCTATATTTAAATCATCTTTTTAAACTATTTTCGCTTAAAGTACGTACAAAGCTTATGTGTCTACAATTCAAGGGATTTCATAGTTTTTCCGTAGCTAAAAACCAGTGTGGCAGAAAAATTCTAATATTCTGGCCTTGAGCTAATATATGTTCTCAAAACCCATTAATTTATAGATTTTTCAATGTCGAGTTTCAAGCGTTGGTTTTTTAAAATGCAAGGATATGCGCTGACTTTCACCAGAATGGAAGTTCAACGAATTAATCGTAGTTGTGGCGCATGTAAGCAGGGAATATACAATAATTTATATTACAATTGTTCAAGTTCGTTAAACGTATTTACTAAAAATAAAACAGATTATTAAGCACGATAAATTGCGCAGAAATAGTAATATCATAAAAACAATGATTGCTTATAATCATGTTTTATATTTATTCCAATAAGGCGCCATATTAGTTACTACTCTTATACCTACGAGATTTAGTGCATTTTGCATGGCTGCTAGCTAGTACAATATATTTGTACTTATATGAAGCACTTAATTTTCTACTTCTCTCTTTTCCAACTTTCGTTTCTCTATAATTTAGAATGTTGTTGAATTATATAGTTTATTATATATATTTGACATTATTTAATCAAAATTACTTTATAAAATGATGTTCTTTACTAAAATTGGTTAGAAATTTAAGAACAAACGGGCTACCAAATCAGCAAATTTCGACTTTGAGTTTTCTCCCCATTTTATTTTCGTTACTGGGTTAGAAAACTTTACTTTGCTTAGTTTAGGCAGATATTTTTGCACAAATACTTCCGATGTATATAGGCAGTATATTTATTGAAAGGATCTTTAAAAAAAATTGTTTTAAAATATTTATGAATAATGTATTTCGTATCTTTCGTTTTTATTTTGTGCTTTCGAAAGACATGATTCAGTAATTTTTAAAACAACCAAATAAGGCGCGAACAGCATTGTAAGCAATCTTATTGATTACTTAGATTGCTGTTCAAGCCAACTTTTGGAGAAATCCAGTGGAGGCAGTTTAAAATAATTAATCAACAAAACCATTCCATTCATATGCAACTATCAAATGCGACATTCCATGCGATGATAAAAAGAAAGTCGAGCTTTTCGAATACGATAAATTAGATAGGTTTAATTATCACTTACCACATTGTATACATTAAAGGCTGGTATACAGCTCTCAAGAAATCGGCCAAGAAAAATTAGCTATTATTTCGTGTGTGTGTCCAAGGAATTTTGACATTTTTGATACTTCAAGCCTGTTGCCTCACTCTTTCCTCAAGAAATAATAGAACGGGCATATATTTCTGTTGCAAACCTGGGTTGCCTTGTGCTCTTTTTTCACAAAAAACTTTAGAAAACCGTAGTAAAAAGCGTAGCAAATTTCTTAAGAACTGCGTACCGCCTGAAGGAAATTTGACTTAAGAAAATTTCTTAGCCATTTCTTGTACGTCATTTTGTATGGAATTTTAGCTTTTCTTGAGAACTGCATACAGGCCTTTAGCTTAAAAAAGTACATCATTTTAAAACACCAGCCAACATTCAAAACAAGGTGTGAATACGCATAACTAGAAGGCCTTAATGTACAAATTGATCCGTATCAGTGACTTTTTTTTATTTAATTAACTTTATTTTCTTCCATATTTATCCCTAATTATTTTCCTATGTATTGAACATATTTTTATTTATTTATGATAACCTTTTAAGATATTCAGACATATACTACGCTAAAATCATATATCATTGCTTAATGTATCACTAAATTATCGTGTAATTTATCGAAAGAAGCCAATTGTAGGTAGTTTGTTACTTTGTTTGCTTTTTTGCTAATTTACTCTTAAAATTCTCAGATTCCTGATTATCGTAACTCGGTGATTGTGGCGCGTAATCCCAACAGCGCCAAAAAAGCCACATCATATGCTGAACGTTTGCGTCTTGGTATTGCGGTTATACACGGCGAACAAAAAGAAGCGGAAAGTGATGAGGTCGATGGACGTTATTCACCGCCGCCAGTAAGGTAAATAAGCGCATATTTTTTATGAAAAGATACACATATTTCCCGTAGGCATTCTCACTGCTCAAGCAAATGTATTGTACAAAGTATGTTTGGATGTATGTAACTACTAAAATACATTTTCATTGTTAAAACTACAGAAATGCATAAAGCGGTAGTTCCATCAATGTGTGTTTCTGTGACATTTTGGCAAAACGACTTACTTGGCTTTAGCAATTTATCCTTTTCAACAAATTATGTTTTATACAATTTCAATTGATTCTTAAGCTACAGATATGTTGTTTCCAAATATGTAAATTAAATAAATATTTTACCAAGTCGATATAGTTGTTTTCCCCAGAAACCTATAGAAATGCATTTATTCACTATTTGGCATTTTGTTTTTGTTTTTTTATGCTAATTTGCACTCATTGAAAATCAATTTTATTCGGTTGTTTTTAATTAATCCATTAGATTATATTTAACTTTTAATTTTAAAAAGTTTGTATATCACAGTTTTGCTGGAAGAACGTCATAATGAAGGGAAATCAAAAATGCGATATAAATGACTTCATAGTTTTTAATCACGTTTTTCGCATTGAAGAAAAATACATACATATGTACATATGTACATATGTAATGACTAAAATATAAAATAAAAATATAAAATATAACAAGTATAATATTAAAATTATACCCAGAGGCTCGAGCATCATTTACTTTGGCCCCTTCTTTTGATGAAAGAAAAAGATAAAATGTTATAACTTTTATCCGCTTCTCTAAGTACAAGATAGACCCATAAAAAGTTATACGATAAGCGTTTAAGACAGCGAGCTGTGCGCAAACTATCCGCTTAGTTTTAGAAATATTCGTATGATTCAGCTGCCAGCACCGACAAGAATTGATCGTAGTGGTGCTTCCAAGCAATTGATTTTTAAAATGGGCCTGTTCGAGGCACGTAATAAAAGCGGCATTACTGCCGTACTGATGAAAATTGGCACAGAACGTGATACTTTTAATCATTCGCGCAACACTGCGGTTGTGATTGCAACTCGAACAAGCCCATATGCGATTTTGGGTTATAACTACGGGAACCAACAATTTCATAGCTCAAAGAAGTACAGCTTAGGTTGGGTTATGTTAACGCCGCAAGCCGATTACGAAATTTCGAATGCGGCTTATTTCGATCCCTGAGAACTCAGTGTTCGTTCAGAAGTGCGAGCCAAAATGTTTGCATCTTAGCCTCGCGAAGGTTGGACAGTCTAAAAGAAAGTGTGGAGATGATTGCACTTCATCTTCCTTTTGACAACAGATATAAAAAGATCAGTTGAAATTCCTTCGGCCTGTCAGAACCCCCATCACTAGCCCTTGAGAGGAAACGTGTTTTAAAGTGCCTATAAAAGCATTTCCTGCAGCAGAGAAACGTTTTTTTTTTTCATGTCACAAAGGGACCCAATTTCCCTTAGCCTAATAGCAGTTCTTGCTGCGACAATTCTGTCTGCAATATCCGCAATTCCTAATGCTCCGCTAATTCCTGTTTTACAAGTCTAGCCTTCTCTAGTGAGTTGCAGTAGACAAGGGCTCCTTAGGCTTAAATCTGGTTTCCTAGAACTAATGAATTAATTTGGGCGAAGACCCCATCTTTTGCCGATAGCTTCCCTACAGCAGTACAAGGCAATCGACCCCTTTTCTACCCTTTCCTCAATGTTAGGCTTCCATGACAGCCGCCGCTGATCCCCCACCTAGTTACCTGGTTCAGGTAACCTTGAGCCAGAAGTTCCTCATCATCTACATAGGCGATCATCCGACAGCCTACTATTTCCAGTTCCTCTTGAAGGTCGTTTACAACCGCAATCCAGATCAGGGGGAGAGAACACTCCTTATGGAGTGCTCTATTGACTCTTCACTAAGTGCAGAGCTCCCCACTCCGCCGCGACAGTTCTGTACGAAGTAACCTGTAGATAAGCCTTATTAGGTTGGTTTCAACCCCCAGATTATGAATAAAACTGACCATTGCCTCTCGCCTCGATATCGAAGAAGGCCCCTACTGTATAATCTTCATGCGTGAAGGCTTCCTCTAACCACTTTACCAAAGTGTTTAGGGCGGTATTCACCGACCTTTTCTTGCAATAAACATATTGAGCTTTTGGAAGACAGTCTCTAGGAATCGCGTATCCTATGGTACAGGTCTATCAGTCTAGTGTTTTTAGCAAAAGAGTGTTTAGCAAAAACGCAACACTGGGGATGTACCCGGTCCTCACGGTCCTCAGAAGATCGGTGAAGTACAGGACCTGGGGAGATTCTGTAACCAATTTTCGAATCACTATCGCAATTTTTGACGCAAAAACATTTATATCATGCGTCAAAAAGTGCGATAGCGATCCGAAAATTGTCGCTAACTGGCTAAAGAATCTTCCTCCTGAAGTACGAAATATCGCAAAGAAGTGCATTTGACTGTACTTCGAAGTACGAAATACAGGAGCGTAAAAGAAGTTATGTACTACTTCCGAAAGAAGTACGGTTGGTCACATTAGTAATAACTCATTCACCGCACTATTTTCGTTTATCATAAATCGAAAGTTTACAGTGAAAATCACTGCGTCCAGTCACCATAAATTTAACTTCCATACGACTGATTGTTCTGCTAAAGCTGTTAAATGTCGCGAGATATTTAAGTGACTATCAATCATCAAAGACTTTTTCAGAAAATCATCAAGATCGAGTATCTAGGTGTAATGCTTATGGTCATTTTGTGCATACTTAACTCAAATTATTATTTTATTATTATGGCGATGTTCCAACAAAGGAGCGGTATGCACAATAGGGTGGTCCAAAATGAGTAAAGTCGGAATTTTAATGATCTCACCTCCTAGGATTGTTCTATATCGAAAAAAGTATACTCCTATTTTTTATTTTGAAATGAAAGAATATTTAGAGGTCGCTCAAAGCGCTCAAAGTTTTCCGTGTATTTTGTATGGGAAAAAAACATCTCGTGGAAATGGTATGGAATTCTTGAAAATAAATATTTTTCGATCGGAAAACTCTGCTTCTCCTCAGGAGACTTCCAATAACAATATCCAATTATTTATTTTACCATTTTTCACGAATTAAGATTTTTTATTTATCCCCCCATTGCATTTTCTAGGGGTTTTGGCGGACCCATAAAATATAATAAGAAAAAATTAAAAAAAAATATTTGGGTATTATTATTATCTCTGTTGAAGAGAAACAGTCTTCCGATCGAAAAATATTGATTTTCAAGAATTCCATACCATTTCCACGAAAAATTCTTTTTTCCCCATACAAAATATATGAGCTAACTATGAGCGCTTTGAGCGACCTCTAAATATTTTTTAATTAAAAAAAAAAAAAGATAGGGGTAGACTTTTTTCGATATATAACAGTTCTAGGGGGTGAGAGCATAAAAGTTCTTACTTTACTTTTGTACGTGCATTTTTGGACCACCCTAATGTATAATCTTTCCTTACTTACAGTAGTAGTACAAACTTGCTTAACCTTTTATCACTTTCATTTAATTCTAATCATCTGTACATTTACCATTTTCATCTTAACCTCACTGTGTCTAACTTTTTTTCCATATCCGTATGCCGGTGAGTGTGTTCATTTTGAATATCACTGATTGTATAAGCCAATTCCTCTTTGCTTATCATTCAAAAATTAAATATAATTAAAATTGTTTACGTACATATGTATGTATGTATGTACCACTGTCGCTAGCTTCGAGGGAAAAGTTGTTAAGCCCACTTTTTGTGAAAACCCCATATTTTTATATAGGATGCAAAAGAAATCAAAAATGCATAATTTCTAAAAAGATTAAGCTCCTTATTTTATTTATTTTCATTTAAATTCAATAATAGGTAAATTTGTTAAGTCCCAAAGAAGCTAAGAAATTTCGTTAAGGTCACATTATTTAGTCTAACCTATCTAAATTCTTGAATGGAGTAACGCGTAAAATTATTATGGTTTACAAAACGCTGAACAATTTTTTGGAAAGTCTTTTGCAATACACATTTAGGAGTACCGTTAATATCTTTATGATCCAATGATCGGAACAAAACGAATTTAGTTTGAGGTACCACCTTTCCGTTAAAATAAATAATTATCGGTTATCGTGTACATAAAAACAAAATCGATGAATTAATTCATAAACTTCCTCTTTTTTAATTTTTGAAGTCGGTTAAAAATAATATGTGTGTTCAGGGAAACGCGTAAATACCTCGTAACTGCGCAAAGCTCGTAAATAATTTGATTTTCCATACAAAATTAAGTAAGTTTACAAGGTTTACATAGTTACGAGGCATTTGCGCGTTTTCATGAATTGCCCTAATATGAAATCATTTATTTAACATAGAATCGCTCTGACTCAATGTTTTGCAAAGTTCTTTAAAAAAAAATGAAGTCTCCCTGCTGTAAAATTAAAAAAAATTACTTAAAACTTTTCAATTGATGCTTTTGATACGTATGCACATATGTACATATATATATATATATATTTTCAACAAGAATTATTTTCTTCTATGTATTAATCACTTCTCTTCTTCTGTTTTTGTTTGGCCAACTGTTTTATAACAAAAAAACTACTTCTATTACTTCTGCAAAGTACATTTCAACTTCCAAATTCAATAAAATAATGTATGTATTTTAATATATGTACATAATGACGGGTTTGCTTACTTATATGCGTACAATTTTGTTTGTTTTGATTTCTTATGTAGAGAAATTTTGTCCGTCTGCCTGTGTTCGTGCATTATATAATTGCTTAATGTTTTGAAATTTGCCCCTTCCCTTTGGCTGGAAATGCATGTGAAAAAAAAATAAATTTTGTTATATTTTAATTATAGTGTACAGTTCAGTTTATTTTAGTTTAAAAATGCATTTTTTTTCTCAAGCTGTTGAGTACACGAGCAGTTGCAATTTAACTTGTTAGGGAATTTTCGGTGTTGACATTTTTCTAATATTTATCACCGAATATCAAAAAAAAAGCACATTTCAATGCAGTGACCATTAAATTTTCAAACTATCATCACATTACGAACTCAACTTCCATTTTATACTCAGTGAATTAAAAAGGCTACCTAAACTCGTTAGTGCAGAGCACTTGTCTCTAATTTCTTAAAAACTGGATATGAAATCAATTTTTGTACCTAAATTTGTATATTAAGCATTCGCATTTCTTCATGCTTGTCAACATTGGGCATTAGCAAATAAAAGAGACTGATGCTCTGCAATTATGGGGTTAAGAAGGAATCTTCTCATTTCATCTGCTTCGTGGCCTGCACTGTGCATTTGTATTTGAATGTACGCACATCTTTCAGATTTAGCTTTTAAATGTGTTATTGTAGCGCGCTTGCATGTTCGGTACTTTTTTCGCTGCTCTTATTCTTCTTTTGAACTGAAGAATTTTTTTCTCTTAAAGGAAGTAGTAAGGATTAAACATGGATTAGACAAGGATTAGAGAGCCACTTAACAGTAGTAAGTTTTTTTTTAGTTTTGGGTTTTGTCATTATTGCAGAGGACTATCGATATCGTAACGACAGTATATTTAGACTTCTTTGCGCGAAAGTATCGTATGTTAAATTTTTTACGAATTTTACTTTTTGATGCAACTTTGTTCTGCACCCCATATTACATCCACCTGTTCGCCCCAAAAATTGGCTGTAAATTTTATCGTATGGGATAATGAATTTTTTCTTGTGGTCGAAATTATCGTTTGTATATGCTAGGAAATTAGAACGTGAAAACCTTTCTACAAAAAAGGTCTTGCGTTTAGCTATATTTCTGAATTATCTCTACAAATCTAAACTTAAGTATTTGGTTTTTGTAACATACGATAATTTTGCGCAAACGGGTCGATATATAGTAGGCACATATCGCACGTTTAATAATATACAGAAGTATTTCAAAATTTAAATTTTGTGGGAAAACGCAATCAAAGTTGGATCAATTCATACAGTTGGTGTACAAAAAGACAGTTGAAAAGACCCATACCTTCGCCATCTTTGGGAAGTTTAGCCATCTGTTAAGCTGAACATGTTCTACTTATCAAGCTTATTAATTGTATGAGGAAATCTCTAGGAACGTAAATTTTGAGTTACATCTCTATATTATTAAACGTGCGATATGTATGTACATAGGTAAGAAATAGATAGCACTCAAGGCTTATAGTAACCTTAACTTTATAGCAAAGCTCAACAATATGTAAAAGCTGCCATACCCGATTTAAATAGAGGAAAGTGAATTAGTAACTAGAGATATATCTACCAAAACTATCTAGGCCTGTGTCTGAGTTTTAGATTTAACTTAACCCAAATGATTTGATTGTTCATGATAGGCATATGTTAATGGATGTCCTTCTTTGGCTTCGGCAAGGAGACATCCTCTCCGGGTTTGAAACAAATGTAAGTCAAGAAATTTTCCGAAGCGATTAGAACGCAAGTAGATGTTGGGAAATTTTTAAGACTAGCATTTATTATTTACGTAAAATTTAGGATCCATTTTTTTGTGTGGATGGTGTCACGCATTTTCTTCCATACAAAGAATGTTCTAAAAAATTTTTTGCATGGAATAATGGGCTATAGTACAACTGCCTACTTAGAACTTTTCTAATAATTCTAAAAAAAAGTTTGTTGTAAAATTTTTTTTTTGAATTTTTGTAATTTTTCTACAAAATTTTAAATGTAAATTTGGACTTATATGGCTTTTGTTAGATAATGAGCTCATTCTACTTACAAATTTCTGTCTTTGGTTAAGGCCTTTGCTTGGCTTCAAGAAATGTTAACTTTTGCTGTCGTTCTGAGTGCAGCAAATAGAAGTATTTATTTTAACACCCACGACTGCGTTGGCCTAATGGATTACATCCCAGGATCATTCTTGCGATGTCTGCGTGTAGTCTGCGGAGGAAATGGCCGACACGTGTTCCCTTGTGTCTACTACGAGTCAGAAATTCAACCGGAGGGCAGTTGGCTCAGTCGAGGAGCTCTTTCTTTCAGATGCGCTCTGGCCAATAAATGCACAGAATTAGTTTTAGGCACCTGTTTAAAAAGACTTGGAGCATTTTGACAGACAGCTGCACAAGGGAGAGTATATAAGGGGGCGATTACGGGCATAGGGCAAGGCGTCGATTACAAATCGCAAATCTTTCAATGCGAGCGCACGTAGTTAAAAGCAAAGCGTAGAAAGCGCAAGAGAGCATAGCCTAGATTGTAAAACATTTTGTGTACTTCCCTATACTCAATGCTTTTTTCTGAGAAATTTTAAAACTGACCGTACAAGATAAAAAGAAATAGTAAAAAACTGACATTGAAATCGGTGAAGGCTGGAACCAAAAAAGTCGGTATTTCTGCCCAAAAATTTCTTTAGCAAACATTCATTTATTAACCTTTATTTTCATAAAATATGCAACAAATTTTCCATACAAATTATTATTTTTTAACAAAATATGAAAATTAAATAGCGAAATCTAGAATTAAATTATGCTTAGTGTCGGATGAATTGGCGAACCTGCAAAGCAACCAAGTGTTTCCTGATAGGCAGACAGTGTGGTGACGAAATTCCTTCTCAGCCTAAGAAGGAGTGAGCTACGAGCCCCGATCGTGATAGGTCTGATTACGGCACACCATGTATGGGGACATTTTTGTGTCGGATACTAGCTACTAAGATTTATAAAAGTGTATGGCAAGTTTGCAGTTTCTGTTTTGTCCTATCGTAATCCTTTCTCTATCCGTTATACATATATAATGGACGACTTTGCTGGAACGCTTGGAAAAAATGTGGCCAAACACAATTCCACTCCATGCTCGATGCTCTGATATGCGCCTGGTCTAAGGTTCCATGTTATATAACAGTAGAGTAGCACTGATAAAATGCTACATTTGCGTTATACATATTTATTATTGAAATTAATACACACAATTTGGTATTCATATGACTATTGTTGAGCAATTTACAGCAGTTTACCCATTTTTGGTAAGGGCACCTGCCCTGAGAAAGTGTCCTTTTTAAAAATCGTAGACGATATAGCTTGCCCACGTCGCTGGCACGCTAGTCACGCTGCGTTATTATAAGTTGATGAAAACTTATAATTTTTTCATTTTAATTTTAGTTATGCAGTTGTACAACTGTAGATTTTGCTATTTAACGTTTTTGTTATTTAACGTTTTTGTTATTGCATTAGTGTTCGTAATTTTGGAGTTCCTTTTCTGCTTTAAAACACATACTTTTTGTATTTAAATATCTAGCATAGAATGTAAGCAAAATTTCTTATCTACAAAAAACCGAAACGAAAACGAACAAAATTTTTTCTTTATCTGTTTATCAGTACGTATAGCGATTTAATAGGAAATACAGTTGAAATGTGCTCCTGTTCTCCTAGGTTGGTATTGATTTTCATTTAAAAATATTATAACAATGAATATGTATTTTTTACTCATGTCTTTCCTTGGTTTAACACTGCACAATAAACAATAACATAAACAACACATTTACATACATTTACTTAATTAAAAAATCTTTTGTAAAAAACTTAAATATATCAACGATACACCAAATGCATAAA
The DNA here is from genome assembly GCF_001687245.7 of Rhagoletis zephyria. Lineage (NCBI taxonomy): Eukaryota > Metazoa > Arthropoda > Insecta > Diptera > Tephritidae > Rhagoletis > Rhagoletis zephyria. Next base: position 33,956 of record NW_016160255.1, on the reverse strand, counting down.
AACTATTATTATTTTATCACTAATCCATACAAAAATATATACAATATTTAAAATCATTGCACAATACAACTACTACAACTTCACAACAACAATAACGCAACACAATTCTCCACACAACTGGCAACTTCTTCCGAACCCCAATAGCAGCGGCAACAATCGAACGCGTACCATAAGCGTTTCAGTGGGCGTGCCAGAGCATCCGCCAAAGGTTAAACCGCCGCTTACTATTGTCGGTGATGTCAAAGGACGCATAGCCATTATGGTGGTAAGTATATAACGCCAACTGTCTACTTGCCCAGTATATACATATACTGTAGTCTTCCGTTTCAAACCCAATTTATTTGCATACTTTTAGGATGATTTAATCGATGATGTGCAGGCATTTGTCGCTGCAGCAGCGTTGTTAAAGGAGAACGGCGCTGGTAAGATTTATTTATTAGCTACACATGGTCTGCTTAGCTCAGATGCACCTAGATTGATCGAGGAATCTCCAATTGATGAGGTGAGTTGCAAAAATAGGCAGACTGTTACAATACTGTTAAATAATTTTTAAATTTTGACATGCAGGTTGTTGTTACCAATACCATTCCACATGAGATCCAAAAGCTGCAATGTCACAAAATCAAGACCATAGACATTTCCATTCTAATTGCCGAGGCTATACGCCGCATACACAATAAGGAGTCCATGTCATATCTCTTCCGCAACGTTACGCTGGAGGATTAAATATGCATCTGCATATCTTAAAGAAATGTTCTATTAATGATTGGCACACGAAATTTTGTGACGATGGCGAACGGCGTTTATGAAAAAGGCGTTTACATTTTCAGTTGATTCAAATAAATTGCGGAACATTATCGTCATTAATATTATATATAACACTTATAGAATAAGAGTTTTTTGTTTGTTGATTTTCTTTTTTTAATTTTATGGTAAATTATTCGCGCAAAGTTATTGAGGCGCATACGTGCATATGTAAATTATATAAAAATATTCACGATCTTAGAGCTACATGTATTAAAACCCAGTTATAGAAAATGTTGATAAGCCGAGATTTGAATAGATTTCAAAGCTTCAGGTATTTAAGTCAATCTTAATAGTTTTCCCAGCATTGTCGTATTTCAAAAGTACAAGTAATTAATATCATATTTTTTGCATCAACTTATAAATCGCTTTAACCAAAAACCGTTAAGAAATATTGTTAATAAATACAAAATACGTTTATGTACATTAATGTATACAAACTTAACAGAAATATTCAGCCTCATTGCGTAAGTCGTAAATTAGGCTGAATTGTACGACTCGACAACATTAGCATTGTTTACTGTCGTGCTGAAATAAGTAAACGACGAAAATTGTCGAAAACTATGCAGTGCTGCCAAGTTCTTCCGTTTTAACCTTCGAAAGACACACTGGGGTGTAAGACACCCCACACAATGTTTACTGGGTTGTGGTTTGTTTACTTCTAATATGTGGAAATATACCGTTACCTGTATGATCTTGTACCTTTGAAAAATTCAATAAGACATTTAATTTTAAATTTATTTTATCTAAATATTTCCAGCGTAATATATGCAAAAAAGCTTAAGCTGTGTGTTTTAAAAGCAACCTTTCCATTGGGGTGCAACTTACCCCAGTGTGTCGTTCGCGTCAAATAAAAAAGGTGTGTCCTCCGAAGGTTAATACACTAGTCGAGTGGAAATTTTAGGCAATGACGCTAAATTTTCGATACGATTCGACTCTCGAAAAACGACTTGCATTCGGCACGACTCTCGCAATGAGGCTGATTGTGTTTTATTGCCAATATTTTTGAATATCTACTGTATTTTACTAATAAATCCACGCCTCTAAGAAATGTTGAAGAATAAATATGTAATTGTTTTATTGGGAACATTTTAAATTTCAGTTTGTATGTACGCACTAGGGCTGATGATTTGACCCGGGTAATAAGCTACCCCCCAGGCACTCGAAAAAATTTGATAAGGTAAAATTTAAGCGCATTTACGACTAAATATATAACGCAAACGAACGTATATAGAAAAAGGGTGCATTCAGAAATGCATCAAGCCAAAGCATCAGTCTCTTTTATTTCTAAATTATAATTGATAGAAATGTCGCATATGCGCAACCTCGGTTATAAGCCTAATCGGAACTTAATTGTGTAAATAAAACATTTCCATCAATTATAGTTTAGATGCTTTGGCTTGATGCATTTCTGAACGCACCCAAATCTATACGAACGTTGTATATCTAAAGGTAGTAGCAATAACTTAACGATTGTAGAAGTATTATTTGGCACTGCTTTTATCATATTTGGCATTTGGAAGAATAATGGTGAAAGTGAAGAAAAAGTATGTATATAATTAAAATTCGGGCATAGCTAAGTAGATACTCATAGATACACATGATAGCGGCCATTTTGATAGACTTTCCATAAAGTGGTTGCCTTTGTTTCTACCTTTGGTGTTCCTTAGTAGGCTAAAGGCGCAACTGATGAGGCTGAATACGCAACTGCAGTGAGGGAGTGTTCTCTAGAGCTATTTCACCAGCCAGACGATATAAACTTAAAAAAAACCAAGTAAGAAAGTCTAAGTTCGGGCGGAGCCGAACATTAAATACCCGGCGCAAGTATTAAATATATGTTTTTTCACCCTTCCGAAACCTTCCGCTAGATGGTAAGCCGAGGTGTATCAATTTTGAGTAAATTAGCGTCCTTCAATTTCGAAATATTGAAGTTTCAAGCATTTCTTAAATTTACCGTTATATGAGAATCGGCCGTTATTTTAGTCCGAATTCAATAATTTTCAACGTTTTGCTTACACGTGGCAAGTACAATAACCATACCGAGTTTGGTACAAATTGGTAGAACGGTTACCGATATACTTATATGTGATCATAAGTGGGCGGTGCCACGCCCATTTTCCAAAATTTTACCATAAACGTATTTCTTGGTAAAGAATTGTTGCAAGCATCAATTTTGAATAAATTAGCTTCAATATTTAATGATTTATCGAAGATTTTGTATTTCTCTAAATTACCGTTATATGGGATGTGGGCGTGGTTATTGTCCGATTTTAAAAAGTTTCGGCGGTTTTTTATGCTGTACCAAGGCCAACAACTGTGCCAAGTTTGGAAGAAATTGGTGCAGCGGTTACCAAGATATACACATGTAACCATAAGTGGGCGTGGCTACGCCCATTTTCCAAAAATTTATAATATTCTTATTTTTCGTCTAAAAATTATTGTAAATATCAATTTTGAGTGAATAATCTTCAGTAGTTACTAAAATATCGCAGTTTTCGTATTTCTGGAAATTACCGTTATATGGGAAGTGGGCGTGGTTACAGTCCGATTTCGCCCATTTTCAATACCAACCTACCTTGGATTAAGGGAAACCTACATACCAAATTTCGTTGAGATATCTAAATTTTTGCTCGAGTTATCGTGTACACGGACAGACGGACAGACGGACGGACAGACAGACATGGCTTAATCGATTTCTTTTTTCATCCTGATCATTTATGTATACATTTGTCTATATCTATCTCGATTCGTTTTGGCTGTTACAAACAACCGTTATGTGAACAAAATTAATATACCCTTGTGCACAAGTGCGCTCGGGTATAAAAATTTCGAGTCTTAGTTACATGTACGTAAGTAAGTAAGTTATTAACTTTTTGCACACTTTGGAGCGTCTGGTAGAAGTTTGGAGCCGGTGAGAAATGCCTGGCAATACTTAATATTGCTTTTAAAATACAGCCCGCATCACATGAATAGGTATACATATTTTCCTCAAGATCCATTTGGTCTCTATTGTCACTCGTTTTGAATAATGATTAATTTCGAAGAAAAGTGGTGAAAATGAGGCTTGATACTTTGGATTTTATCCCACTTTTTATCAAACTACACGAAAATTATGCTCATTATTTTGATTGACTTGAATAGATACAAGAATGTGTAGCCTCCTTATGTGTATAGCAAAGTTATTAAATTACACTTAACCCTCTACTGCATACGAAGCCATATATGGTGTCACTACTTTGGCAATTTATTTCCACCTAACGAGTGTTATAAAATTCGTTTAAACTAATTAAATGCATTGAGAAGTTAACTACGAATAATGGAATGTAATTGTTTTGCCTATAGTTGGATTACATTTGAATATAAGCTCACTTTTGTGTGAGTGGTCGAAAAACATATCGTCGCCTGGATAAAAGATTGTCGTATGTTAATTTCGGCAGGTTGTTGGAAATCGTGATTGAAGCTAGGAATGCAATTTCTCAAAAACGCGAAGATAGATTTTCTTCAAAGTGTCTGAAAATGTTACTAGTTCACAAAATTCTTAAATTATTTAATGTTCATTGTTAATTAGTTTTGAGTTTATGAAGGATTTTCTTTGGCCAAATTTTGTCGTAAGCGTCATTTGTTCACAATTTGGCAGTCACTTTGTATGAAATACGACAAAATGTGATCAAAATTCCTACCAAATATCTCGGAAACTAAAGGAGATATCCAAAAATGGCGAACGCCATTTTTAAGATATTGTTTAGTTTAATATGACTGCATCACCAACTAAATTTTTACTAAATTATCGAANATACATATTTTCCTCAAGATCCATTTGGTCTCTATTTGATCTCGTTTTGAATAATGATTAATTTCGAAGAAAAGTGGTGAAAATGAGGCTTGATACTTTGGATTTTATCCCACTTTTTATCAAACTACACGAAAATTATGCTCATTATTTTGATTGACTTGAATAGATACAAGAATGTGTAGCCTCCTTATGTGTATAGCAAAGTTATTAAATTACACTTAACCCTCTACTGCATACGAAGCCATATATGGTGTCACTACTTTGGCAATTTATTTCCACCTAACGAGTGTTATAAAATTCGTTTAAACTAATTAAATGCATTGAGAAGTTAACTACGAATAATGGAATGTAATTGTTTTGCCTATAGTTGGATTACATTTGAATATAAGCTCACTTTTGTGTGAGTGGTCGAAAAACATATCGTCGCCTGGATAAAAGATTGTCGTATGTTAATTTCGGCAGGTTGTTGGAAATCGTGATTGAAGCTAGGAATGCAATTTCTCAAAAACGCGAAGATAGATTTTCTTCAAAGTGTCTGAAAATGTTACTAGTTCACAAAATTCTTAAATTATTTAATGTTCATTGTTAATTAGTTTTGAGTTTATGAAGGATTTTCTTTGGCCAAATTTTGTCGTAAGCGTCATTTGTTCACAATTTGGCAGTCACTTTGTATGAAATACGACAAAATGTGATCAAAATTCCTACCAAATATCTCGGAAACTAAAGGAGATATCCAAAAATGGCGAACGCCATTTTTAAGATATTGTTTAGTTTAATATGACTGCATCACCAACTAAATTTTTACTAAATTATCGAAAAAGTTGTAGTCAATATCTCGGAAACTAAAGGAGATATCTAAAAACTGATAACACCAATCGAAATACCTTATTTCAAAATATATAACTGCATCTAGAACTAAAAATCGTCTAAATGGCGCTTACGACAATCTACCCAGGCCACGATAAATTGGTGCGCGTGGAACTCAACTGATAAACACGAAAACTAATGAATAACGCAAGTTGTTCTTGTAAATTAAAAAGTTTTTTCTTAATTCACACATCCTCTTCTGTGTAAATCAATAATTAGTTCATCGTTACCCAACGGTTTTCTATTGTTTTCACACAATGTTTTTTATATTTCCCTGCGAAATAATTTAAAAAATAAATGATTTGGAGTCGTTTGCTCTTTCAATTTAGGTTTATTTTTACAATTAAAAGCTTTTTATTCATCTTCTTAATTTATGCAGCAAAGGGTTAAAACCTTTTTAAGAATTTACATGATAATTAGACATATAACACAGCAACAGTGGCGAAGCTTGCGCACTTTCAACTGCGAAAAATTCATAAAATGAGGACTTCATGGATCAAGGACTTTGCAGACGATTTGTTAAAAATAAAACTGAAGGAAAGGTAAATGTTTTTGACAGCTGAATTTCAACCAAAGGCACTTTGAATTCAAATTGAATGGGGTTGAAATTCATTTGGAAGAGGATTGCAGAACCAGCCTGAACGTTTCAACTATTTAACAATTAAGTAGACGTCATTTTTTTTTAAGTAAAAGAAAGCATATTGGCTGAAGAAATTACTCGCTAGTAAACAGAAGTACTAATCTAAAGAATAAAAAACAGTTTCACTTCTGTAAATAATTTATAAGTTAAGATTGCGAGACATGTATATACATACATACAATTTGCCCAAATACACTCACCTTCATATGTACATATGCGTACAGTAGTACAAATCAGCGTGCATAAATAAGGTTTAGTGAAAATTCCATTAGCATGAGCTATACTGACGACGACGCCTATTTATTTGTACCTCAACTAAACAAATTTACACATTGTCAGACAAGTTTATGAGTGTATGTATGTATGTGTTTTTGATTACCAAGAAATTGTGTACTTTTCCGTAGTTCCTAGACCGCATATAAAGAAATGACCTCAAAAAAAAATCTGCATCTTGTCATCACCAACATATACTGTGTCAACACACCAGAGATCTTGTGTGGTACAAAAAATTAAACCTAAATACAACTTCACTGAAGTTCTTTCATCATTATTTGCTTTACATTTAAAAACGTTCTTTATCTCAATCGATTTGGCAGCCAAAAATCTATACACCCTATTGTGCATACATACAAAATAAGCGCATACCAACGAATGAATATCACAAGTAGTATCTATACATATTTAGTATAAAACAAAATGGATATATTTGCCCACGCTATTCTTGAAAACTATTAAATGAATTTCAATCACATTTTCGAAGGTTATTCTATAGGCGTCTGGTCTCAACATAGGCTGCTAAATAACTCACTGGGTGGCGCTGGCGTCGAGATATTTAGAAAACTCGTATTTATCGTTCGTTTGACTCTACAACCGTTCGTTGGCTCGGGCCGCAGCCAAAATTTCGCCAACTGCCTTTTTCCCTTTCGAGTTTGCGCCAAGGTTCCGAGTCGCATGTTCAAGACCTCACCACAGTCTCGCCATCCATGCGGAGAGCATGTCAAAACCAGTCGTATGTTTAAGCGCTTAATTATGTGTATACGTTAAAAAGCTCGTACATTTTGTCATTCCACCTTCTCGATATTTGTCGCCCACGCGAACAGGAGCATAGGTCTTGCGTAGCATGGTTCTCTCGAAAGCCCCAAAATCTTCTAATCTTTGTTCAACATCTTCCAGGTTTCTGCGCTATATAAAAGGACGGATATGATGAAAGATTTCCTAGGCTGACATTGTTGGGGGTGTTTATGCTGAATCTTGGATAGACAAAGTCCTTTACTAAGTTCCAAAACACGAGAACTTTTTATGTGTTGCCAGGAGGTACTTTGGTTTGTCTTATTCCACCGCTGGACCCACTTCTTTCCCGTCTTTTTCTAAAGGGGGTTTGTCATTGCCCGCCGAGGGGAGACCGCTATTAAAAAAAAAAAAAAAAAAACTTTTTTTATGTTGCCCGAATAAGGGTTCGACCGCTGGACCTACCCAGTAGTAGTGTGCACTTCTAACAACTCGACCACTGCTACATTGTATGCTTTAATGGGATATTAAAAACCAAAACTTTTTACACCAAAATTTTACTTCTAATCCCGGCGACAAAATTAAATATTAACCNATTCTAACAACTCGACCACTGCTACATTGTATGCTTTAATGGGATATTAAAAACCAAAACTTGTTACACCAAAATTTTACTTCTAATCCCGGCGACAAAATTAAATATTAACCCATTTCAAAATAAACAAGTTAAAAAGTGTAACTGCAGGCAAAACCGTACTTTATACACGCGACGAACGTATGTATTATATGTAGAGTCCGACCGATTAATCGGCATCGGCTAGTATGGGCCGTTTTGGCTGATTCTTAGCCAATTCTTTTTACTTTTTCCGTAATTTTAAACTGTTTAATCAGACTTTATAGAATTTATTGAGCACACAGTTTTTAAATTTTAATATAATAAAGTGCAAATTTGGAGTAGCTAGGTAAGTGTTGATTTTTGACAATTTTTTGTTCACGTTTTGTTCATGTTTTGTTTTTGTTCAGAAAATGCGCTACACCCTCCACAAAAAGAATTAAAAAAAAATCAATGGTAATTTCTAGCGACTTGAAATTCGCACTTTATTTACTAGAACTAAGCGGGCTTCAAAACTGCACACTCGAAAATTTTCTAGAAATTCTGACGAAAATTGTTTGAATTTTTGTGAACGTTATATAAAGTGTGACACTTTGATTTGTACTATGGTTCATGTTATAGAATGAACTATATTTTAATAAATAATTAATGGAAATAATTTTTGATTAAAGTTTAATCTTTGAATTTTTTGAAAATTTTTGGTATGAAGTTGTATGGCCCATACAATTTTAGTCTTTTTTCATATAAGTATGAATTTCTTATGAATTAAAACGCTGGAGATCGTCAGCAAAAAAATTTCAAAATATCAACGCAAGTTTTTGTAAATTGCGCTTATTATACTAAAACACCCAAAAAAAGTAGCCTCCAAAAAAAATTCTCAAAAATCAACACGATTTTTTTTATAAAGTTTGAAACTGTGTTGGGGAAGTTCCTTTTTTAGTTTCTGATTTATTGTAGTTTTGTATATCCGTAAATTACGGTTACGGTTCAAAAATGTCAACAACAGGTCTCTTAGTTTCACTCTAAGCAATGTCAAGGGTTGGTGAAGCGGCTACTGACTTACAGCTAAGTAGGCTCGACCCTATTAAGCTGGCATTTCAGGGTACTATTTTATATACATATATATAAGGAAAATTTGAAAGTTAGGGGGGGGGGCTCGAGCACCCCCCTTCCCCTACCTGGCTACGCCCATGTACACAACACATATACAAAAATGGCACTCAAGTTACATATCGATGGCTGAGTGGAAGATCGACCTATCTCGGCAGCCAGTTCGAAAACGCTCTATCTCAAAAAAAATTTCAAGAACGCCCTATTTCAGAATTCGTCTCAAAAACGCCTTGTCTAAGCTGCCGATTCAAAAACACTCTATATCAGCATATTTTCAATACATTTTGAAGTAAGATAGGGCGTTTTTGAACCGAATTTTGAGATGGGTGCTTTTCAATTAAATTCTGAAATAGGGAGTTCTTGAAAAGTTTTTTGAGATAGAGCGTTTTCGAACTGGCTGCCGAGATAGGTCGATCTTCCACTCAGCCATCGATATATGGAAATTATAAATTTTTTAAACGTCAGTTGAAAAAATGATAATTATTATATTTTTATAACTTTGGGAAGTTTTGAATCAGAATGTTTATATTAGAGGCAATGGAGGAATGGATGGCATCAAATAAAAAATATCTGTGAAGTTTCAAGGGTGTGCCACCAAATTAAAAGAAAAAGCTTGCATGCAGAATATCTGTCGCCCTATTTTGTAACTTGAAATTTTACGATTTTTTTAATTTTAACAATTTAAGATACTTTAAAATGTTAAAATTAAAAGGTAAAAATGAGATAAAACTAGTGTGAAAAATAAATTACATTGAAATGACTAAGACTCAATTTTCTTAATCAGCCTCATTGCGTAAGTCGCAGATTAGGCTGAATTGTACGATTCGACAACATTAGCATTGTCTACTGTCGTGCTGAAATAAGTAAACGACGAAAATTGTCGAAAACTATGCAGTGCTGCCAAGTTCTTCCGTTTTAATACACTAGTCGAGTGGAAATTTTAGGCAATGACGCTAAATTTTCGATACGATTCGACTCTCGAAAAACGACTTGCATTCGGCACGACTCTCGCAATGAGGCTGAATTTTTATTGGCTCACTCGAAATTCATTCTAAAATTGTTATATACAGGGAGAAAGTAATAAATATGTTTATATGAAATACTTTGTAAAAATCTTCAACCAATATTTAATTACATACTTTTAAATTATTTGACTTTTAAGTTAAGGTGTTCGAGTAAACGTGGCACAGTGGTTCGGATCGCAAATCTAGCTGGACGAAACTATTTAAACAAATACTCATTGATGGATCTTTACACCACTTCTTACCTAGGGGATGTTTGAGTCGCTGATTACGAATCTGAAGTCACTTATCCAAAATTCAAAATGGCGGATCCAATATGGCGGA
>NW_016160255.1:0-23347 GCF_001687245.7 Rhagoletis zephyria | reverse complement strand
ATAAAATCTTAAGAAGTGAGTTGTTTGACATTTGGTGTTGCTGAAACTTCTAAAAGACAACAAGGTGTCCGTGATTATGTGATTAGTAAATTGAAAGAAATATCTGATGAAAATGCTCGTTCCGAAGTAAATAAAGTAAATGACTTTAGATTCGTAATCAGCAACCCAGAAAATCCCCAGATACCCAGTTACATAGAAATCTACCGATTTTTTAAAATTTTCGTCCGCCATTTTGAATTTTTGGTAAATGACTTTAGATATGTAATCAGCGACCCAGAAAACCCCCAGATACCCAGTTTCATAGAAATCTACCGATTTTTTTTAATTTTCAGCCAAATCGGATCATAAATAAGATTTTTAGTAATAACTCAACTACAGCGCCAACTGTCGGATTAAATTGTGAAACTAAACCATCCAGAGACCCACTCAAATACACAAAAAGTTTCGTTAAAATCCGTACAACCATTTAGGAGGATTTCACTCACAAACACACCTACAGAAGAATAAAAAAATTCATTCAAAGATAGCTAAAGGTCGGTAGGTTTGTAGGCCTCACACCCCTTTTCAAATAGCCCAAATTTTCTCCATGAGTATGTGCTTGATTTCAACTACATACATATCTCCATACGAAGTTCCAGTACTGTACCATGAATACTTTCAGAGATATGCAGTATAAAAATTCGATTTATATGGGAGGAGCCACGCCACCCTTTCCAACAACTGCTCTCTTTCTTTATGAGTATGCGATTGATTTCGTATATCTCCACACCAAGTTCCAGAACTCCTTCATGAACACTTCCAAAGATAGGCAGTATGAAAAATTCGGTTTGTATGGAAGATGCCACGCCCCCTTTTCCAATAGTTCCAATTTTTCTCCAAGAGTATGCGATTTATTTTGTACATCTCCATACAAAACTCTAGAACTCTACCAAAAAATTTCTAGAGATAAGCAGTATGAAAAATTCGGTTTGTATGGGAGATGTCACACCCCTTTTTACTATAGCTAAAATTTTTCTCCAAGTGTATGCGATTGATTTCGTATATCTCCATACCAATTTCCAAAACTCTACCATGCACACTTTTAGAGATATGTAGCATGAGAAATTCGGTTTGTATGGGAAGTGCCACGCCCCCTTTACATATAGATTTTTTTTTCAGCCTAAAACCATCCTTGGGACACGCGCGGCAGGTGGCATTTTCAAAAAAATCGGTTCAGCCACTCTCGAGCCTTGCGAAAACTAACAAACGGCTTTCTAAATATAAATTAGTTGGGATATATTATATATCATAATTATATTTTGACAGTATCCGTTCTTTCTGATAGGCGCAAAAAAATTTGCCTACTGACGAATTCGCCCCTTGATATGGTCGTTACTTAAAGCTATTTATATTCGAAATTGCATGAAAATTGGAAAACAGGAATCTTTAAGCTTATCCAGGCAAAAGGCTACCTATGTACCGAATTTTAAGCAAATCGGACTATAAATACGATTTCTTCGAACAGATCGGTCCCTGGTCCACTTCTCGGACAAAATGGATCATATATTGCTAAAAAGCTACCTACGTACCGAATTTTAAGCAAATCGGACCGTAAAAACGATTTTTTCGAATAGATCAGTCCCTGGTCCACTTCTCGGAAAAAATGGACCATACATCCTAATATATGCTACAAAACTACTTACTACCGAATTTTAAGCAAATCGGACCATAAATGCGATTTTTTGGAATAGATCGGTCCCTGGTCCACTTCTCGGAAAAAATTTATCACATATGCCAATACATGCTAAAAAGCTATCTGCGCAGCGAATTTTAAGCAAATCGGACCGTAAATTCGATTTTTTCGAATAGATCGGTCCCTGGACCACTTCCCGGAAAAAATGGGTCATATATGCTAAAAAGCTACTTACGTCCTAAATTTTAAGTAAATCGGACTATAATAAGATTTTTTCGAATAGACCGGTTCCTGGTCCACCTACCCGAAAAAAGTAAAATTTTTTTAGCCTAAAACATGGTGGTTACCGAAAGCTATTTGTATACAAAATTTCATGAAAATCTGACCCGCCGTTCGCGAGATTACCTGTTACAAAAAAAAAGGGACTTCTCTTTATATAACACTGTGAGACAAATGGTTTGGGTCAGTGATCGGGAAGGGTTCAAACTACCGCGGAAAGTTATATCGGTAAAAAAGAAGTTATACGTATCCCGGCGTTTCTCTGGGTCACGTCTAGGAATCGAGATATATATATAACTATCATATAGGGGAAATTGTCACCTTTGGTGGTCTTTTTTTGACATAACTCGAGAACCACTAGTCCGATTTTGCTCAAACAAATAAAAAAAAAATTAAAAATTACAATTCCTTTAATCTGTTCATATAACGTTTTTCTATATAGTCAACAGTTTTCAAAAAATTCAATATTTTAGGCAAAAAATATTTTTTTTCTTCATACATTTATTTTTACCGGCAAAACTGTTGATTATATAGAAAAACGTTATATGAACAGATTAAATGAATTGTAATTTTTAATTTTTTTAAATTTGTTTGAGCAAAATCGGACTAGTGGTTCTCGAGTTATGTCAAAAAAAGACCACCAAAGGTGACAATTTCCCCTATATGATAGTTATATATATATCTCGATTCCTAGACGTGACCCAGCGAAACGCCGGGACACGTATAACTTGTTTTTGACCGATATAACATTTCCCGTTGGTTTCATCCCATCCCGATTTTACTATCGCATAGTGTAATTAGTATAGATATAGATATGTGAGTGCAATTAGCAGTCTTTTGAGTTAAATTTCAGCTTTTAAAATAGAGTTCTCAAATAGGCGGCGTTAACTTACCTTTTTTTGTTTTTTTTTTGTTTGTTTTCATATGTTAATGCTTTAATAAATGCAATTTCTATTTGAATGTATTGTCAGGAATGTATTCCAAGTACCATTAAGTATTTTAAAAACAAAAAAATTTTGACTTTCGTCCAGCTAGATCTGCTATCCGAACCACTGTGCGTGGTAGCTGACTGTGTATGGTGCTACGGGGCGCATACGTTACATACACAACTACGGGTATATGAGCACGAGTTGTTATTTTATATTTTTAACCGACTTCCAAAAAAGGAGGAGGAGGTTATCAGTTCTTCGGAATCTTTTTTTTTTTTTTTTTTATGTTACCGCATAACTTTAGACCACGTCAACCGATTTCGATAATTCTTCTTGCATCGGAAAGGTAGTGTCTCAGAGGTGGTCCCATACTAACCTGGTTAAGATCCGATCAGTGGATCATGAGATATATCTATATATATTTTTTTTATATGAGAGTTGAAGTCGGTTTTTTTTTTGCTAAAAATTACTTGTTTTAGTAGGTTTATCTTTTTTAAGTTTTCAGTGAAATACAATTTCGTGAACGAATCTTGTTCCTTATGCAAAATGAAAAATAATGCATTGTCTAAGATAAGTGTGCCACCATTTTCGATCAAAAACAATTTTTGTCGAAAAATTTAACAACTCGTGAGATTTGCTCATATGCCTATATCTACCTGGATTCCCTTAGTAGAACGTAGAAATATGAGTGCTAGTACTAATTTAATTTTATAGATAACACCAAATCGCAATAGATTTATGAGCATCAACAAACTGTTGTAAATAAAAGATCTGAAGTGTTTGATATTAATAGCATAAAACGTAAAAAGGGTGTGTGTGTGGACTAAGCAAAATACAGCTACTGAACCTTGCCTATTGATTTTTGCTTTGATGGGTCAAACAATTACATATTTATTAGGCTTCGGAGCTTTTGAACTAAAGAGCGAATTTTTAATTGAACTAGTTCAGTAGTTATACGCATTCATACGCAATATGGCACGCTTTAAGATTAGAGTTCAGTGCTTTTCAAAATGCTTGCAGTATCATTGCATAAACAATTGGGTTTTAAATCATTTGTCTTAGTTGCCCGTCAAGCCGTGAAAAATGTGTATTATAGCAACGCTCGGTTTACATTAGCAAAAAAAAATTTAGTAAGAGCCAGAAAAGAGCGGTACCACTTTTACCACCAGAATAAGGTAGTCGAGTATGATTGTATACATCGTGGGGTAATTGTGTTACCAAATAAAAAGGTCATATTTTCGTTTCTTAAATATGAATGAATTTTGCTGAACTAAACATTGTATCAGGGGTTTTTGATTTGGCCATGCTTGGCTTCTATTATGGACAATATTTTCATGTTAATTTGTTTAATCCTTTTTTTAATATAATTTATACATCAACAAAAACCAAAAAAATCAAAGTTCAAAACTTTATACAAAAATAGGAAAATAATCTACGTTTTCTCAATACAATTAACGTTTGCTAGTATGGTATCAATATGAGGATCTATTCCACACATATGTCACTCTCATACTACAAATCAATGTAGTTGCTAAATAAATACGTAGCAATGGCAAACTACAATAATAGTGGCATTCACCAAAGTGAGCAAGTGGTCTGGCAGTTTGGTAAAAGAGCAGATCAGATTAACAACTGTTGCTCGATTTGGTGAATACCACTATTGATATTGTAATTTCTATACCATATGTGTGTCACAGGCATAACTCATTTGTGTTGCGGTGGTTAGCAGTGGACACTACCATTTCGCAGGGACCTGGCTTCGAGCCCAGTTTCCGACCAACAACAAAAAATAAAACACAAAAACGGTTTTTCTAATATCGGTCGCTCCTCGGCAGGTAAATGGCAAACCTTCGAGTGTATTTCTGCCATGAAAAATAGCTCCTCATAAAAACACAATCGCTTCAAATTGGTCAGAGAGGCTTTTACGCGAAAAGAGCATATTGGAAAACTGTGACAAATTAACCGGAATAAAGCTAAATATGTATACTTATTCAGAAATGTACAACAAACTCAAAACTGATAAGTATTTTCTATAATAAATATTTGCTGAGCAATCCATTTAATTCAAGGGTTCGATCGTTGCACGTTCTAACAGTTCTATGTATGTGTTGATAGCTTTCTTAACATGTTTTTATGGAAACTTTCAATTATAACAGTAACAGCCAGTTTGTGGTTACTTCTTCAACATGGAAAATGATGATTTCTTATGAAATATTACATAAGAAAAATTTGTTGCTAAACTGAGTAGTCCGCTTGCAAACAGAGTTATGTGATTTTATAAAAGTAAGCCATAAATAAAAAAAAAACGTCTACGACAATCAGTAACATCCAAACTGTATCTTCTTTTTATTACCTGAAAATTTGGATAAATAAGAGCCTAATAACATTAAAAAATAAAATTGTAGTATGGTAGTTTTTTGCAAATTTTATAAAAAAAAAAAAAATAATATAGCAAGTTCTGAAGCAGTAACTTTTACATAGCTACCTGTTTTAGCTTTTCGCGTTCTCTCCTTTATGACAATTGGTCTACTGCTTTTAAACCGACTTCCAAAAAAGGAGGAGGTTATCAGTTCGTCGGAATATATTTTTTTTTTTATTATTTATGTATGTTACCGCATAATTTTGGACTACGTCAACCGATTTCGATAATTCTCGGAAAGGTAGTGTCTCAGAGGTGGTCCCATACTAATATGGTTAAGATCCGATCAGTGGATCATGAGATATATATATATATATATTTTTTTTTTTATATGAGAGTTGAAGTCGGATTTTTTGCTAAAAATTACTTGTTTACGACCTTTTCCACTAGGCACCGAAACTACCATGTTTTCTTGCAGTTTTGTAAGTTCATACGAAGATGGAAACTTTTGAGAGTGTATAAAAAGGTCGCTATAATACTTTTGCAAAATCTAAAAATTTTACATAGCGCACTCTGCAAGTGGACTACTCAAATTATCAATACCGTAAAAACATGGCTTATTTTTCAAGAAATAATTTTTTCAGAAAGGTATAACTAATGAGTTCGATCTTCATTCCTTTACCAAAATGTAAAAGTAAGGCAAGGGGTCCTTTAAGAATATACGAAAAGAAAAGCCGCGCATACATACTAGCACCAATAGGAGCGGCGGTTATTGTTATTTTCTTTTAGCAATTTCAGCAGTTGTTCCAGATAACATTAAGTACATATATTAAAACAGTAAGGTTGGAAGTAATTTCTTCTATATTTAACATCATATAATTTTTAAGATGTGTCTTAAAAACTATCCAACAAATCCGAAAAAGCGAACCCAACATGGCNTATGTTTTCTTGCAGTTTTGTAAGTTCATACGAAGATGGAAACTTTTGAGAGTGTATAAAAAGGTCGCTATAATACTTTTGCAAAAGCTAAAAATTTTACATAGCGCACTCTGCAAGTGGACTACTCAAATTATCAATACCGTAAAAACATGGCTTATTTTTCAAGAAATAATTTTTTCAAAAAGGTATAACTAATGAGTTCGATCTTCATTCCTTTACCAAAATGTAAAAGTAAGGCAAGGGGTCCTTTAAGAATATACGAAAAGAAAAGCCGCGCATACATACTAGCACCAATAGGAGCGGCGGTTATTGTTATTTTCTTTTAGCAATTTCAGCAGTTGTTCCAGATAACATTAAGTACATATATTAAAACAGTAAGGTTGGAAGTAATTTCTTCTATATTTAACATCATATAATTTTTAAGATGTGTCTTAAAAACTATCCAACAAATCCGAAAAAGCGAACCCAACATGGCGTTCAAGAATTAAGAAAAAACACTGAATTTTCATGAAATTTGGTATTAGTGGTTCTTAAGTTCGCTCATTGCAAATTTCAAAATAGTTTTTGAAAATTCAAAATCCAATATGGGCCTAAATCAGCAAGGTGGAGAATTTCAGTTGGGGAAGAGTTTTTGTCCAAAATTTTAGTAAATTTACAATAAGTGATAGTCAACGACACCTTTAATCGGTTCAGTTAAATTCATTTTTATTTTACCCCAACCGAAATAGTCTATTAAAGGTAATTCGATTGGCCAAAAATCTCGTTAAAGTGGGTTGCAATTGAACAAATACATTCGTTAAATTGCTTACATATATGTAATTACCTTTTATAATTAATGCATAGTACTGAATAAACTGAAAACTTCGATATTTGAAATTAAAAGCTTTAGTTTTGCATAAAATTCGTGATCAGCATGTATAAAAACCTAATCAGTGGTATTTTCAAAAAGGTTTTCTTATTTTTAGAGAAATTTACAGTCAACTTTCAAAGTTTCTATTGCTCATTACTGGGTCGCCCAGCGGTTGAAATTCAACCACAACAATTAAGGCGCGTTGAGTTCAGGTGAGTCTCCATATTTTAGTTGTATTATTGTCTCGCCTTTAAGTTCCGAGCCGAGGTCTGCACACTCGTAAGTATACATATATGCTATGAGAAGAATTCATATACTTTTTTTTTACTTCTTTGTTACGTCATATCGGCTGTGTTAAAAACAGCTGTCTTTTGAACTGTTGGCTGCAGATATCAAAAGCACGTGATATGGAGTGATTGACCTGCAACATAGCGCCATATATACAAAATTCTTTCACCTTTAAAGTATGCCATATTTGCGACATTGAAAAAGTATACATTATTGAAAAAAATCATGCTTTTGTGTTTAATTACTTACATAAATACATTCGTACTATAGCTATTATCGTGTCTCAAAAATTGTAATATGTATTAAAAAAATAAGGTACATATTTGTTCTGGAATTTATTTTTAAACATATTCATATAAATATAATAGTGCGATTCATGAAACGACGCAATGTCGCATTTTTGGGGAAAAGGTGAAACAAAAAGATTCCTCAAAATGCCGCGCATGAATGAAAAAGAAAAGTTTTTATAATTATACAAATATCTAAGCTGACGTAACTGATATACTTTTCCTTAAAGTATTCGAGGACAATAAAAAAACATATGTTTCACGACTTTGACTTTGCAATGCATTTGACCGGACCTGCCTATGGTTATGTATTTCGACCCGCAGAGTCCGAATTTGAAGTCAGTGTGGCCAATATACCTCCTAGATTTCGAAAAACCTTAAAAAAAAATAAAAAAATAGCGAAAATTGGCAATAAAAAACGAGGTTTTGAAGTTTTCTCGAAATCTAGGAGGTATATTGGCCAAACTGACTTCAAATTCGCATTCTGCGGGTCGAAATAAATAACCATAGGTAGGTCCGGTCAAATGCACATCACACTATTTTTTTTTTTTGTCTCTAGAAAGTTTTCATACAAAAGTATACAGCTGAGTAGCCAGGTGTCAAATTTTACAAAAAAATCGACATTTTCAACCACTTTGCGATGTTTCGTGAATCCCGCTAATAATAACATAAATTTTTACACACACACACATACATACATATTGACGTAATAAAAATTAGTTAATCGATTGCAATGGTTTGCCCCGATAGTTCGCAATCGCAAGGGACCAGTATAATTTTACGAATTTATGAGGCTTTCGAATTGAGAGATTGCGATTTTACCTGAACAGGATAATACATAAAAAAAATATGGCAAACAAGAATCTTAAAAGTAAACGTAAACGTTATAGTTATATGTTTTATTTTTGCGAAGTAAAGTTGCACAGTATTCTGCTTTGCGTTCCTATTACGATTTATAAGAGGCTTAACATAACTTGCATTGTTAAAAAAAAAATACGAGTTACCGAGGGCACCAAAATTTATGGAAAATTTGCGAACAAATCAGTTTTTTCCCAGGGTTCAAAGGGTTGTGACCAATTATTGATATTTTCGAATTAAAGGGATATGAATTATCACGATTCCACTGTATCAAGCTTATTTAATCAGCTGAAGATTATTTCGTGTCGCACCTTATACCTGCAACCGTATTTCGAATTACTAAAGGTCATATTCGCACTTCGATTTCCATTGTATCGTATTGAATGCAGGTAGACTAAATATATGATTAAATAAAATATGGGTATTTCCAAACTTACGTTACGTGACACTAGTACGACGTAATGTTAAAAAATTATATTGAAAAAGTCAAAATTGTAAACAAGTTTTTAAAAAGGTTTGCACTGCTATTAAATTGTCCTTATTCAGTAAAAAAATACAACTGTTGGTAATAGCGATGTAAAGATATTAGTAAGCATACGCGCTGTCGTGACGTTACAAAAAACAGAACAAGACTGTTTGTATAAAAGTTTTTGTTGTAGTATTGGAAATGTTTAAGGCTAGTTTTTAAATGTAGAAATCTTTTCTGCTTTATATTTAATCTGACTTGACGTTACCTGGCGTTATGTTACTCAAATTTGCATTGAAAAAGTTTTGTTAATATTGTACTTGAAAGAATTTTCAACGGGAAGAAAACATTTTAGGCAAAAATGTTTCTTTTAACATAACCAGTATTTATTATAAAAATCAGCCAAATCGGCTTAATCGGTTTTAGTTAGAAATAGGATTTAAATTTTTTTACGCGGTAGACTTTTCGCTGGAAACACTCATATGCAAGCAAATGAACTATGGCCCGAAAATGCAATTAAATTCTGAAGATGCAATTGGTTGTTAAGGGTGGCTAAACGGTAGATTAATTGCATTGAATTTGTCCGAAACTACCGAGCTAAGTGGTAGAAACACTTCCTGAACGCGGAATCAAATACAAGGTTTACAATTTGGTTGTCAAACATACTACAGCTGATCACATTTACCAGAATTTACCAGCAAAAAATCTTCGGACTAAAACTGGCAACTTCTGACAAAGAGACGACCTTATTTACTCTCTTACTTGTCCTCTCAGTTGCCAGAGAACTGAGTACGGCATCAATTTCCTGTAAATTCTGGTAAAAAATGCTAAGTTGGGACTCATACGGGATCACAACTACATATAGGGGTAGTGCCAACTCACTTATTGACAAACTTTCAGGTATTCCAGGTAAACTAGATCAAATCAAAAGTACCGCTTAAAGTTTAGAGAGTAACAAGGCATTTGGTCAAGATAGAATTCCCAATATGTATAACAATTAAAGCGGCGCTGAACGACTCTCCGTTAGCATTCTCAAATATATTCGATACCTGCTTTCAGGTAGGAGTAACGCAGACGATGGAACGATAATCTGTATGAGCCTTATAACGACATAGGAATAGGTGAGCAGATGAAATACCTCGGCTCCGCTGGCTGGATCATGTCGCACAAATGGACACAAACGCTCCAGCTTTGAAAGTATACAGCGCGATGGTAGCAGAGGAAGAGGAAGGTAATGGAAAGATCAGGTGGAGCGACTTGCCTTTCTCAAATCTCGTCAGTTGGCACAGTAGAGAAATGACTAGCGCGTGTGATTGGACTCGGCAAAAATAGCTTAGGCGGTTAAAGCACCAAAAACAAAGAAGGTATAAATATATGAGTATACGCTAGGTCTGATGATTCGACAACGAAAGCGATGCAAAATCAGAGTGAGATGGAAACAAACCGAAAATCACCAGCGTTGCGAGGTTGACGTTTTTAACGTCATTTGGACGATTTTTGTACCCTGTTGACGTTTGGACGTTTTTTGTGCAAAAAATTACGTTTTTTAACTTCCCAGTAATTTTTCTTTGTTACTAAATCTTATAAGTAGAACTGATTTTGAATTATTTTCTTAATAAATCTTTACAATCTTTGTGTTTTGCTGCAGCTGCTTCAAAATATTTTTTTCGGATTCTTGGATCCCGTGTTTAAAGGCTGGTTGTGTAAACACTTGAGGTTACGAGGCTTGCTGTAATGGGTGCAATTGCACATTAAAAGCCAATTCA
Source organism: Rhagoletis zephyria (assembly GCF_001687245.7). Taxonomy (NCBI): domain Eukaryota; kingdom Metazoa; phylum Arthropoda; class Insecta; order Diptera; family Tephritidae; genus Rhagoletis; species Rhagoletis zephyria. The sequence continues at coordinate 12,654 of NW_016160255.1, read as the reverse complement.
GGAAGAGCCGATCTATTGCAGCAGGCACGCTCGCAAAAGCATCAAAAAAGCTGTGCAGCATAAAACGTCAGAAAAAAGTAGGCGACTTTTTTAAGACTTCATTGAAAATGTAATGAACACAAAAAAGACTGAAATATTAGGTCCATTCAATAACTTTTCCAGTAAGTACTTGCAGCGAAAGCGTACAAGAAAAATAGAGAGTTAAATTGAGAGCAAGAGAAAATATTCAAAAAACGTTATGGAACGCGAAACTAGTAAAAACTTGGAACTTAAGCCATTTTGACACTTTCTGACGGTTAAGTTTTGGCGCGCAATTTTCTTTTTAATTGGGAATAGTTCCCATCATCATAAAAATAAAAAAATATACAATAGATTTAAATTTTTCATCCATATTTTCATTTCACTAATTATGTTTCATCAAATCATCCTCTTAAACAGTTTGTTTACATTTGAATTTGAAACATAACCTTACTTTTTGACTCCTGCAAATTCCTGCTAGTAAAATTNGTTTGTTTACATTTGAATTTGAAACATAAGCTTACTTTTTGACTCATACAAATTCCTGCTAGTAAAATTTTTACTTGCAAGACTTTGCAGCTCTCTCGGTTTGTTACTCTCTCGAATTCGCTCCCTATTGAAAATATTTTGGGTTATTAAATGCATTCCCAGTAAAAACTTGCAAGTACTAGCAACAATTCGTAACAATTTTTTGCTATTGCTATGCTCCTTCTTAGCAGAACGTAATTTAGCATTTTCGTCAACCGAGGCCCTAACCAAATGTCTACAAGAAATAAAAATTATTAAAAATCAACGCGATTATTTAGCTCCTTTAAACTTGCACATCATTGTCCTGAAATTTAATTGGCTATCAAACTGCATATTTACGTTATTTTGGCGGTTAGGGCTCGATATGTACCTTGGTATACAGTAAAAGTTTAATGATAACAATTTTTGTACATCCAATTGAAAAAGACGTTTTTTGGTAGGAAATGACGTTTTTTCAGACCAAGAGGGACGTTTTCTCATGCCGAAGATCTGGCAACACTGCGTATCACTACCAATTTCATGATATTCACTCCTAACACTAACCCAAAACTCATTCAGAGACACATATTTAAATGTGTGTTTCAATGTCGAAGTACTCTGAAGATCACGATTGAGAGAATACAAAGGTTGCGCCGATCTCGGACCGCTATTCCTCTCTTAACGAATTTGACAGAATCGTGGTTTGCATGACGTCTCACTTGTGCAACTTGTTTACGTTTTCCTTGCAACATTTTTTCTTCTTCTTCCATTCTCGCTCACGTTTTGGCATTTCTCTCTCGCAATTGCACACAAAAGTTATTCTCAAAAATCCTCTCTGATCGGCGCAATCTTGTATTCCATCATTCTTGTCTGAAGATCTATGAAGGCTTCATAAATGAATTTTGCACGCAATCGATATTACTAATACCATATTAAAAACAGCGGCCCTTGTGGTGTAGGGGTAAGCAGGCGTGCCTGGTCAAAGCAATATCTACAAAAAAAATGTAAGGGCTATTCGCGATCCGGTGCAAATGGCGTAGCATCATTGCATTGCAAATTTGTATTGCAAATTATTTACAATACACAAACAAAATACATGCATTTGCATTTGTCATGGCTTGACAAATTTGCAATACCGAAAATCCATAGCATAAAAATGCTATGCATTGCAACTCTGGTTTACATTTCTATCACCTGATTAAAAAAGTTTTACCATGACAGTTTAATAAAGGTCGCTCACAATCCATGGCATATATCTGCAATTGCATAAATTTGTCAGCCTTATGCTCCGAATCGCGAATAGCCCTGTAGAAAAGAGGATTATTCTTAACAGGGTTCGCCCCTCGGCAGGAAATCGAGCATCTGCTCCGATTCATGGTGTGCGTCTTAATATTGTTTCAAAATGGATAGACCTACAATTTTACGCCAACTCTATTAACCCGCAAATGATGCAAAGAAACGCTGAATTGTTTATAAACGGGCCTTACATTTCCAAGTCAATTTTTTGATAAAAAAAAGGAAAACCAATAACTGATAAAAACTTTCACCTAAATAATCCATGGCACTTAAAGAGTTAATTACAGTTGAAAAAGAAACACTTTTCCCCCACTAAGCGCCACCGGTTTTCTTTATCAACAGCCACCATGACTTTTTTCCATCTGCCTCAATACAGTTGAAATACTATGCGCCGTGCTTATTCATACCGAATTTTAACAGCCAAAAATCAATTATTTCACGGAAACCTGGTGACTTTTCTACGGAACACTGGTGACTTTTCCGCGGAACTCACTTTAGGAAGCTCTGTACTTTGGGATCACTAAACGAATGATTTCGTTTTTGTTGTGAGCACTAACCTTGTTTCGTTTGTTTTCCTATTTATCTGCATGCTAAAGCAGAGTAAAGATACCGCTGGCAAAATGTTTCCGAGTGATTTGAATCGGTTGTGTTTCGTTACCTTGTATGAGCGAAACTAAACGATTCCGAAACATTTAATATTGTTTGTTTACGTTCTATGAAGAAGAACGCTTTAAATAGGACAACTTAATAAGGAACCAATCGCGGTCATCGACGCTAATCCTTGAAGTGAGAGTTCTAGGGGCCATTACATTCTAAAAATGGCACATGTTATTTAATATATAAATTATAACTTAATGTAGAGGTGCAAAACTATCGATAGTCAGGCCATCGATAGTTTTCGATATTATTTTCAAAACTATCGATATATCGTCGATAGTATCGTATTTATATGGTTTTGGCTCAATTTTCGTATGAAGATTTCCTTAAGAATATATTCCGAAATTACGTTTCGATAACCTTGTAAACTGCTGACACTTTTTTAATTGTTTAACCGTTACGTTAGAAGTAAAGTTATTGAAAATTTAATTTGAATTGAAATGGAATAAAATTGGGCATACTGAAATTTTATATTTGTGATTTTCGATATCCTCCGTCATATATACGGCATTCATTAAGTAAATTTCAATTTTAGAAGAAGGAAACATTTTTTATCTGAGAGATAATGGTTTTTATCTACCTATTATTAAATAGTAGATAGATAATATTGAAAGTTTTGGTATAAATTAATTTGTATCAGTTTTTTAGCAGTATTTTAAAAGATGCAAGGTTTTTCGTCATTTTCGAAATTAGACATTACTCTTTTAAAAAAGTAGCAACCAAATTTTTAGTTCAACTTGGATATTTAAGAGAAATGAGAAGAAAAGAAGAAATAAAACTAAAATAAATATTGAATCACATGTCTGTCGGACTATCGATAGGACCAAAAAACAATCGATAGTAGGGAAAAATAAAAAACGATAGTGCCATCGATAGTTTTGCACCTCTAACTTAATGTATTTTTTAGATTAATATTAATTATGTAAAAACTAAAAGATTTCCTGTCAATGTAGAATGTAAAAAATCATATATGTATTTCTAGATTTATTCAATAAACGAATAAATAAAAAATAAACCATATCCTGTGAATATTGTATATGGCCCCTTTCGCTTATTACTGAAGATATTCCAACCAATCAGGTATTAATTCTCTAGAAGGCTGCAATTCCTACATATTTTTAAAAAGAGTTAAAGCATGCAAAACCAAGACTGCTGTGGAAAGAGTAAATCGGATGCTTGTACCATAGATGCGCAACTTCAGGAATTTCCCCTACGTGTCCAGCTTATTGCATTGGCTGTCATGCCATTTATGTCTTGCAGAGTACGCAGGCCAGTACATAACTACTTGAAATTCAGAGGTGGCATAAGTAAGTAAGAAAGAACCACTACTGTCTATTAATCGAATGGTGAAAACTAAATATACATATATGTGTGTTAGTTTCCGAATGAATTTTAGGAGAAAATGGTAATGCATTTACGTGGAAAGCGTACTACGGTTTGAGAAACTCTGGTATATGGATAGTGTTGCCATTTTGGTGCTTTTGTAGCTATATTTAGCTCTTTATTTTTCTATTTAGCTGCGAAAATTGGGTTTTACCTCCTAGCTCTTTTTTTTTAGCTCTTTTCAAATTTATCTAGCACTTTTTTAGCTCCAGAAAGTTTTAGTTGTATTTGGTATATATAAGCCAAAACTTAAGCGTTGATAAAATGGAAAATTTCGAGATGCAGTGTATCCACTATAAAGTCCAGAGGATCAGGGTAAAGAGTTCATAAATTAATTAATTAAGGAGAACTGGAAGTAAAACTTTCCAGCAAATTTTTGCGAAAAAAATTATTCAATTCAAATATCTGAAATTACAGACTTTAACAGTTTGTAAAGTATTTTTAGTTCACTGTTATAAGTGCCATAGCAACGAACCTTGCACCTTATTTTGGTTTTCAGCACTTAAACTTATAAAATTCTATGTTTTTTATTAAAATTGCCGCAAATGTAAAAACAACCTAACGCCAATAAATGCTCAACCGTAACAAAAATATGTAGCTCTTCATTTTAGTATTCTTTAGCTCTTTTTAGCTCTTTTTTCGACCGTTTTAGCTCCGAACGAAATGTTTCTCTGGCAACACTGTTTATGGGAATGCTAGGTACATCGATTTCTATTATATTTGGCTTGAAATGATAACAGAACAAATTGAACTAAAGTAATCTATATGCATTACATGTTACGATCACTTGAAAATTAAGTGTTTTTCACTTAAAAAAATGCTGATTGTTATCTAGTATTTATGTATACCGTGAAACAAGAGGCGCTCTTATGAGATTGTGTTTTGTAGAATCTGAAGTTTTAGTTATTTATTGATACTCTGATGTAGGATATACATACATATGTATGTATATATGTAGGCATGACGATGCTGAGTTCGACCACATTTTTTAGTAAAGCACAAATCGTTATATTCCTCCCTTATAATTAAGCTATAAACTATTTTTAGCTGTGTTTTCTGTAAATGCGATATCGTTCGTTTAAAAAAAAAAATAATACAAGCGCTCAGTTATACATTTTACACAAAAAACTCAGGAAAATGATTTATGAGTCTACTCTCAAGGAAAGTAAATCTTGTTTTGCAGAACTTAGGGATTGCTCAAATGTTAGTATACTCCCCAATAATATTTTGTCCTAATCATAATTGTAGTTTATATCGAAGGTGCCGTGGTTCAAAATTGGTATTTTGTTTTCTGAATTCACTGGAGCCTTCATTTTTCCCTCAATTTGATTAATTTCTTTTGAATGAAAGCTAATAAAATTTGTAAGAAACCAGTTGAGGGCGATTTTTTAATTTTTGTTAGTTTGTATTAAATTTTTGAGGGCAAATTGCAGAAAAAGTAGCAAATTTTAAGAAAAGCGATCCTCCTGTTCCAGTTAATGAATGCTACATAACAAAAAACCAGATGTAAAAAAAATTATAGGGTTCTCGCAAAATGAAAAAAATAACAATAATTGAAATGATATAAAAAAATTTTCACCAACATTTTTTTTTAGTTTTTTTTTTTTTAATTTTGTGTAAGCGGTTTTATGGATCATTGAATTTTAGTGCAATAAAGTGCAAGTGGCCAGTAGCTAAGAGTTCGCGTTGATTTTTAATAATATAACAAACGCTTTTATTTCCCATTTGGATAGAATGCAGATGTACTCGAAATGTTAGCGAAAAAAATTATTAAAAATCAACGTAACCCATTATTGTACTTAAATTTAATGTTCTATAAAACTGAATACTAAAAATTTTTCTAGAAACTCAAAATTTTTAAAATGTTAATTTTGGAGAATTTTTTTCGTGTTGGGAGAACTCTACAATTGTTTTCAAACAAATAAAAATCTAAAAATCAGGCTCAACTGGTCTTTTGAAAATTTTATTATCTTTCATATAAAAAAAAAAGTTAATACAATTGAGTGAAAAGCGAAGGCTCCATTGAATTGTGAACACTAAATGCCAGTTTTGAACCATTGTGTGCTGGATTTTCTCAACGACTACCGCACTTTTATTCAGATGAGTGGGATCCTCGGTGCCACGCTCCCTTTTCCAATAACACTAATTTTTTTCTATGAACTTGAGATTGAGTGAGATATATAATATGAATGCCAAATTAGTCCCTACACTTAGTTGCAGCACTCTTCGATGAATACTTCTAGGTATATGTAGTGTGAAAAATACAGTTTGTATGGAAGGGGCCACGCCCCTTGATAAATTGAAATTATTGTTGATTTATTTCATACAAATCTGTACAGCTGTTCTTGAGTTTTACGAACAGAAAAAGGTTTAAACAACAAATTAAACATTTTTTAATTAAATTCCTTTGGAAAAATGGGAATATTTTCTTAAATAAGTAGCTGCAGGAATTTTGAAATCAATTTGAAGTATTTTCCAAAAAGTGGAAGCAATTAAACGTAAATTTTTGTTTCTTTCATTTTTCAACATAAATAAATATAAAACTAGAGCTTTTTTAAAAAATCGCAACGGACAGATCGACGCGAAATTTAATTATATTTTATTTGAAAAACTAAACTTGAAATCGGTACATATTTGGGCTCTAAAATTGATTTGTTCACAGCAACCTTTTTTGCCCCCTGCGAGTCATAGGTTCAAATACAGGCACATGCAATAATTAATTGATAGAGAAATGTTTTCTGATACAAAAAAATTTAGGATTTTTAGGGGAAGTTTCATTTTCACGGTTGTGAATTACATTTTTAATATTGATAATTTAAATTTAAATTTCTGGGGTAGAATACCAATTCTTTATAAATAATAAAACAATTACAAATTATAAAAATTTTGAATTTATGAAGGGCAAATATTCGGGCTGAACCGCCTCCAGACGGTCGTTAACTAAACACGTATTTAGTGCACCTATAATAATTTTTTTCTATATTCGAAAAGCGCGATCTTTAGAAAAAAATCGTACCTTTACGACGATGTAAATTTTAATCCGTAATGTCAATCCGTTTGATTTTAATCGGCAGTTGAATCACAGATTGTGAAAGACTCGGTTAAAATTAATTATTTCTTGCTATTAAGTAATTGCGTAATTAAAGAAATTGTTTCTTTTGAAACATTTTTTGATACAAAAAAATTCAGTGGGTTTCGTAGTTAAAAGCACAGTATTTTGATATAAGATTTATAATTATGTCACCATTCGAAATGGAGAAAATTGCTTTCGAACACAGACCGTCTACAGACCGGCTTGCCGACATATAAAAACCCAGTTTGCATTTTTGACCATCTGCAGACGGCATTGCCGGTTCGTAGGTCAACNTTTTTCTCTCCTGTAGGAAAAAGTTACTGTCACAGATCGAAATGGACATCATTTTTGGATTTCTCGTGCAAAAATCACCCATTCCTGAATTTTTCAACTCATACAAAACTTGGCCTACTAGAGGGTTAATCTGAAAATAATGGTTACACTAAGAAAAAAGTAAAATAATTTTTTCAAACACTGTCATATTTGGTTTTTCCATTTTAGCGATTAGAAGTTTTTGAAGTTTTTTTGATTGATCACAGAGTGGTGTTGTCTCGAACCCTTTATAGAGAAACGAGCTCGGTCGAATACTATTAGACAGAACATCTAATTTTTGATTTTTGTCGATTTTTCTTAATTACGAAAAAGCATCTGTGAAGTGCAGAACGAAATCGTGTTCAATCGAAAAAAATTCTGAAAGAAAATCGTCTTAACCCCTCTGTGACATCATTTCTCGTCCCGTTCTACTGCGATCCTTGGTACAGCTGTATCACTGGGTGTTTGACTTGTAGTTTAAATCGAAACCGTAGTCCATTATATTTGAAATATAAATTACTATATTTTTTTATTTGTTACAATGTAGACTACGTTTTTATCACAGGTTTAGGTCTTTTATTAGCTAAAAATTAAATATGTTAATAATTGTTATATGATAAAAAAAAACTAAAAATCATAAATTGGCGGATCAATTCGATCGCAAAAATTAATATCTAATTCTAACGGTTGAAATACGATTTTTCTTATGAAATACAAATCTGGAATATCCTTCAGTGTTTATTGTCAAACGTAGACGACCTTAAGAATTTATTTACACATTTTTGATAACAAACATGCAGTAAATCATATCGTGTTAAAGTTCGTTTACTTTTGTATTGTTGTTAGCTGATCGTGCCCAATATTTAAAGATCGTATTACGCACTATGACGTCCTCGCTAGCATATTTTGTACATATAAATCAGATGTGATCCACAAGACTGCAATTATCGGAAGAAAGCTAACGAATTTGGTAAATACGATAAAATGTCACAGCACTAAACACATAAACATAAGCACATACATTCATATAGATATATATGTACATACATTAAGGTGGACCAAAATAGAAAGTAGGAATTTTAATGCGCTCACCTCCTATAATTGTTCCATACAGCAAAAAAGTATAAACCAATTTTTTATTTAAAGCGCTAAAAATTTTACATGTATTTTGTATGGGAAAAAAAAGTTTTCATAGAAATGGTATAGAATTCTTGAAAATCAATATTTCTCGATGGGAAACTTTTGTTTCTCTTTAGGAAGCTGCCAATAATAATACCCATTAGTTTATTGCACACATTTTTTAATACTAAAGATATTTTATTGTACCCCCCATTGCATTTTCTGGGCTTTTTGGCGGACCTATAAAATATAAGGAACAGAGCTTGCGATAGAAAAGTATTGATTTTCACCAATTCTATACCATTTCTACGTTAAGTTGTTTTTTCCCAAATAAAATACATGGAAAACTTTAACTTTATTTTAAAATAAAAAAATAGGGGGATATTTTTTCGGTATAGAACAATCCTAGGAGAGAGGGCATATATATATATTTCTGCCTTTACTTTTTCACAAGCATATTTGGACCACCCTAACGTACATACAATTGAACATGCGTCTACATATCTAATTACACTGTGGAACAAATTCAGGTTAGCAAAAGTTAGGTCGATTCTGAGAGTGAGGGGTGAAAATATAGGCAAAATTTTTTTTAATGGACCTTCGAACTTTGCAGTCAAATGCCGATTTTCAGCATATTGTTTATATGGTTTTTTGGCTATAACTCGTCGACTAATTGATATTTTTTCAATCTGTTAAAGCCAAATTATTTCTAGAGACCTGTGAAACAATTAAAATTAAAAAAAAAATTGATTTAGAAAATTTTTGTAGTGCTTATGAAGCAAAATGTTGGAGTCTTTTTTTCATGCTTTTTGAACATATTTTCCACAAAACTAAGTCTTTTTTGCCTTCTGTTTGATCTTCTCAGTTTCTTCAATAAATTTCATTTGAAAAGAAAACAATCATAATACAAAACTTGCGTTTTCCAGCTTAATATTAATTTATTTCTCATTTCTTATGTATCAATTTTTTCAGTGTTGGTTTTGATTGAAAAAATATCAATTAGTCGACGAGTTATAGCCAAAAAACTATATAAACAATATGCTGAAAATCGGCATTTGACTGCAAAGTTCGAAGGTCGATTAAAAAAGAATTCGAACTAACATAAACAAACGCCGCGATACGGGTCTTCTAATTTAGCCTCTATTTTCACCCCTCACTCTCAGAATCGACCTAACTTTTGCTAACCTGAATTTGTTCCACAGTGTTTTTATATTGTATAAATGCATAAAAAAATATTCTTTAAGTAAGCAATCATAAAGAAGCTTTTCCATGAGCCAATTTAATATTTATGTATATAGGATGTATAACCCAGTATGTGTTTCTTTTAATTTGATGAAAGTTTGTTAGCAGGTGCATTCTTTTGCACCGAGCTCCAAAAGAACACTCGCTAAAATGACGAAATACATGCAGAGCAACAACACAAACTCGGCTATTTTTTCGAGTTCAGCCAGGTGTGTTAAAAAATACGCTACCTGAGGGGTAGTGTTGTTACATGAAATAACAAATAAAATTAAAATTTAAAAAACTGAAACCTCGCTATTATAATTTCCATTCGTACTGTCATCAGGTATGTAACTTGAGAATAAAAATCGCTGCATCTTTTAGACGCATCAATATTACATAGTTACATCCCGAGCTAATAAAAGTGAGGTATTAAAAACTAGCCTATTGTGCATTGTTAATGCGAAAGTGGTTAGGGAGATTTTTGTTTCCATATATATAAAGACCATGTATATTTACTCATTTCCATTGATTTTTGTAACTAAATCCCATTAAACTAATCACATGTTTCTTAGCCGTGCAGAATAGTTTAAGTTTCTTATAATTAATTTATTTTAAGTATTTGTACAAATTTTAATTATAACCAAATGAACTTCATTAAATAAAAATCGTTCACCGAATGAAAATTTAAGAAAAATATTTTTTAAGTAAAACGTAGAAATCAAATATTGTACATCAAGATTTATGAAGAAGCATAAATGCAAAGATTGCTCAAGTAGCGAGTTGAGCGTTCTTTTATTCAAAGAATACACCTATTATAAGTGTTATATAGTACACCCACGGTAAAAGCAACCAGTGAAAATTAAAATATGACAAAACACACGTATTTATTAATTCGCTTGAAAATCATTTATATGTATACGAAATAGAAATACTTATGTACCCTTGTGGTCAGCTAATTAAGTAAGGTGACATTTTGAATAGTCTGGCACTTTACCTAACCAGCACCACATAAATCCACATTTCAAACTTCGTACAAAAATTATGAAAATTCAACATACTTTAACAATTGCACCCAAAAGTTTAAATTTTTTTATTCAGAAAATTTTGGGTGTGAAATTTTGTATCTCATTAAATTTTAGTAGGTTAAAGTGCAAATTTCAAGAGCCTAGATTTTTAGTAATATTTTTGGTTGACGGTGTTGTGTTTTCATCCATATAAAGTATGCTCGACAATTTCGTTTGTAGGGTAGAAAATGCCTAGCACCATAAAAAAAAAAAAATTCTTAAAAATCAACGCGCTTTTCCAGCGTCTTGAAATTTGCACTTGAACATACTAAAATTTAAAAAGCTATAAAACTGCATACCTAAAATTTTTAAAGTTTGTCGAATTTTCATAAGTTTTTTGCGAAGTTTGAAGTATGGATTTATGGGCGATGGTTAGGTAAAGAGCTAAAATTGTATAAAAAAAAATATCAACATTAAATAAACAAAAGAAAAAATAGCCAAAACTAGTCAAAATGTCACTTGACTTAATCAACTGACCATAAGTGTATATTTTTTGGTTAATTTGTTCTTAAAAATTGGAAAATGTTCGTCAAAAATTAAACGGTTTAAGGAATTATGGATATAAAGTAGCATTTACTAAATTACTAAATTTTTGAAAATTTACAATTACTGAGTCACTACTGGTAAAAATTTGGATGTTGCTTTTTACCAGGGCGCTACTGTACATGCAACAGTTTTCATTTTAATATTTTCCGCACATTTTTCGTAAAAATATGGTTCATACTACAACAAAAGACATAAAGGTACAATTGGTAAACTTTGTGCAAAACTCAGAAAAATCCAATAAATCGTCATGCAAATTTTCTATTTTATGATCAGATTTTTTAGAATTTTTTTGAGAATATAATTTTGTAGCCCATTAAATTTTATTGTAATAAAGTGCAGTTTCTAACATTTAAAAAATCCGAAACACATATGTACTTTACATGAAAAAATGAAAAAAACACCCTCAAAAATCTCCGAAATCAATGCGATTTTCAGAAACTTCAAACTTGCAATTCTTATTTTTCTTTAGTGGCGCTGTAACCGCCTAAGCGATTTTGGCCAGTCATTTTTCTTCTGTGCCTACAGACGCCAATTGGCCTTTTCAGCGCTGAGGAGGCCTTCCTCTTCCTCTGTTAAACATAAGGAGACTTTTATTGTTTCCTTTATTTTTTTTCACATAGACGTGTGATCTTGAACTTTTTTATAAAAAGTGAAGATGTCAAAATTTAAACATATATCGTATGCACGGTAATTTTTGGAATATCTCTAACTATTCTATTAGCTCATGAAAATTAAGTTTAAAGTGCTAAAAAAACAGAACCAAATTTAAATAATTTGTATTAAAGGATTTAGGTTCCTCCCACTGTAAGTGTGAAATCATTGNTTTTGGAATATCTCTAACTATTCTATTAGCTCATGAAAATTAAGTTTAAAAGTGCTAAAAAACCAGAACCAAATTTAAATAATTTGTATTAAAGGATTTAGGTTCCTCCCACTGTAAGTGTGAAATCATTAGCAATGTGAATAAGAAAAGGTAAACAAATAGTTTTCAAGTCAAACTCCGAGTTTCTTAAACACAACAGTGAGATCGCTTGACAGTTGTTCATGCACACAAAAGCTTAAACTCTAGTTTATGGTGCAATGTGAACGTGATATAAGGCTATTTCAGGTCAAAAAAGTTTCAAGGCGTGCAATATAACAGTGATGGTATAAGAGTTGAGCAGACTAGTTCTACACTGGTTTGAAAATAGTCCATTAAAGTGCAGTGAAAGTATACATACATACATTATACAAATGGAAAGAATATTCAAAACGATGTCAACGTCGATCACGCCAAACTGCTGAATATGTGCATGCACATAATTTTTTTATTTTTATTTTTTTGGTTATGCGTATATGTATGGATATACATAATTTGATGTTTTCATTAAAGCCTAATATTTTCAAGCACGATCTTTCTCATTCACCACTTTACGACGCTGATTCCAATTCAACTTCATTTATTCGCAATTTTTT
>NW_016160254.1:67377-67614 GCF_001687245.7 Rhagoletis zephyria | reverse complement strand
AGCTATGTACATCCCGTAAACTCTTGTTGCTAATTCACTTTCCTTATTCGACCAACTTTTATCAAGTGCAGCTGATTTTCCGCTTTTTAAATTCGACAGCGTGGTTGTTGTTGTCAATTCTATATATCCATTTGCTTATTTGCTTTTTTGTATAGTTTTAGGCAGCCTCTTCCTAAACTATGTATTTGTCAATGTTATTGTGGCCTATTAACATTTTATTTTTAATATTTTTATTGA
>NW_016160254.1:41730-62280 GCF_001687245.7 Rhagoletis zephyria | reverse complement strand
GGCGTTTTTCCAACTATATGGAAGGAATCGTTCATAACCCCGTTACATAAAAGCGGTAGCAGATCTTCAGTGGAGAACTACCGGGGAATAGCTAAGCTTTCTGCAATTCCTAAATTATTTGAAGCAATTATAACAAATCAGTTGACGCATTCTATCTCTTCTAGCATTTCGTATAGTCAACATGGATTTTGCAAGGGCAAATCAACTTCTACAAATTTGCTTGAATTAACATCCTATATTTCATAAGCATTTAGTGAAAGCAAAACTGTTGATGTTACATATACTGACTTCAGTAAAGCATTTGACAAAGTGTGCCTCGTTGCTCATCTATAAACTTGATCTTGGTCTTCCACCTAATTTTCTACGTTGGATCTCTTCGTACCTCTATGATAGATCGCAAAGGGTAATGTTTAAAAATACTACCTCTGACGTCATTGATGTTACTTCAGGAGTCCCTCAAGGTAGCCACCTAGGCCCGGTTCTGTTCTTGCTTTTTATAAACGATATTTCTACAGATATAAAATTTTACAAAATTTTAATGTATGCAGATGATGTAAAGCTTTATAAATCGTACGTTTCAATTAAAGAAAGGTCTTTGCCACAATCAGACTTAAACAGCATGGCTTACTGGTGTCAAGTAAATCTTATGCCTCTAAATCTTAAGAAATGCAAAGTAAAGTGCTGCTCTCGAAGAGCTGTTCATCCCGCTTCTTATACAATAGGTAACCATAACCTCGAACAGGTATATAATTTTGTGGACCTTGGATCCTAAGCTTTGTTTTAATCTTCATATTAATGTGACAGTCAACAAGGCTAAAGGTGTACTTGCATTTGTGAAACGATGGTCAAAAGAATTTTGTGACCCTTATATCACTAAAACCCTGTTTATCAAAATTATCAAATTTACTCAGACAAGACAGAATCAATTCAAAAACAATTCCTACTTTTTGCTTTAAGAAATTTCCGATGGGATTCTCAATATAGCCTTCCACCTTATACGAGCGGATTAAAGCTTATTAATCTTCCTACACTTTCCAGCCGCAAACAAATTCTTGGTACAATTTTTATAGTTAAATTTCTAACAGGCTCAATTTCAAGTCCGCTTCTTTTGGGCGAAGTTAGCCTTAATGTTCCCTTCCGGGTATCAAGACACTTTTGTCCCTATTTCTGAAAGCTTGTAAAACTAATTTTGAATAGTACGACCCACTTCGTTGCTTATGGCAGGATTTTCACTCTCATTCCAGCACGTTTGATACATCAGATCCGCTTTTTGAGAAATCGATACTGTCCTCTCTCAATAAATGAATCATTAAAATAAAGACATAAAATCGGCTGATGAATTTAGTTCTGTAGCTTAACAGTTTTAGATCTCGATACTTAACAAACTCCTGCCTATCGTGACTCGGCGCAAAAATTGAAAATAAATACTTGTTCCGTACGTCATGCGGACTGCGCCCCTCGTGCGGATGGGTGGGAATGGAGGGTAAAACCGTTGGGATTATTATTATTATTGATACTGCATTTAAAGATTTGCGTACTGATTTTGCAAAAGTTACAAAACGTGTGTTACAAAGTCGTCCTATCTCAACAAAAGAGGACAAGGTAGATGAATATAAAGAATCCTTAATAAAAAGTTATAACATTTTAATACTAATCAATTCGCATTTCAAACAAAGAGTTAAGCCAAAGTCAGTAACTGAAAGTTTATCGCGGTGTTTTTGTAAAATTGGTTGCAAAATAAAAGTACCAGAAGGTTTTGACGAATTAATTACCGAAAATGTTTTGTATTCGGACGCAGATTCTGACGATGAATTTGCTGACGCACGTTCAACTGGCACCCTTGAAGTTTATAGTATTAAAAAGAGTCGTTCCTTGTCTTTTCTTGAAGATTTTTTTGGAATTCGACAACCCTCCTTACGTAACCACTAGCTCACTAAATATTAACTTCTTTCAAAATACCAACGCAAAGATGGCTAGACCTGAGCAAAAGGAATCATTTATAAGTTTATACGCCACGATTATAAGGGAAAATTATAGTGGTGACCCGACATCACTTGCCTATTTTATAGATAAAATTACCCTTATTGAAGAATTGACAGACGAAAGCCTCACTACAACATTTATTGCATTTTTGAAATCCAAACTTGAAGGTAAAGCTCGGGAGTCCCTACCAACGCAAATAAGCTCAGTTAGTCAAATTAGGAAGCGCTGTCCAGAAAAATAAAACCAGATAACTCGAAAGTTGTCGCTGGTAAAATTGCAGCTTTGAAAGTGCATAACAACAATTATTCAGATTTTGCGAAACAGGTAGAGGAGCTCGCAGATGCTCTGGAGCGTTCGCTTATTATTGAAGGGATGACACAAGCGAAACCTCACAAGATGGCAGTTGAGCAAACAATAAATGTTTGTAGGCTCAACAGCCGTTCAGATATGGTAAAGTCGATACTAGCATCGTCAGCCTTCAGCGACTCGAAAGATGTTGTAGCGAAGATGATTATGGAGCACGACAATATAGAAAAAGAGCGGCAGGTGTTGGCTTTTAGGTCACGTCCCATACGAGCAACTAATTTTCGAGGAAGTTATAGAGGGAGCAATAATTACAGATATCACAATAACAATTTCAGGTTTAACGGCAATTCAAATAGGCCCGGCGGTAATACTAGCTATCGAATAATAGTATAGTTTCAGTAACAGACATAGAAAATAACTACAATAATAGTAACAACAGTCAGGCTTCAAGCAGTAGAAATAATCCTACGCATTCAAATACACGAAATTCTGCCAATGTTCGGACTTTACACGCCGAGGCCCCTCAGGCGCGAACACTGGGGGAGCTAGACTTGAACAATTCACGACTTTTACAGACGAAAAATCCATTTACTGCCTTAATCTCAACTATTCCGATTTCATTGAAATAAATTGTAGTGATTCTCACAAAAAATGTACTTTTTTAGTAGACTCTCAAGCAGACATTTCCCTTATAAAATTTGCCAGCCTAACAAGCAAATCCGCAATAAACAGCAATAACATTATTAATATCACGGGCGTAACATCAGAAACGGTCCAAACCTTGGGCACAATAAATACAAATTTGGTAGTATCAGACATTTTCATTCCGCACACTCTTCACGTTGTAAATGACAGCTTTAACATTCCTTCGGACGCATGCTCGGAAAAGGATTTTTAAAAATAAACAAATGCATAATCAACTATGCAAACGATAGCATAACCATTGGTTTTGGGACAGAAAGGATCAGCGTTTCAATTTTGCACGGTACTACTACCGACACCTTAGTAATTCCACCTAGATGCGAAGTTTTTGGGTTATTTAATTTGGGTAAATCCAAAACAGGGTAGACGCTCGACACGAAAAACCCGATACTAAAACTAATAAACACTACTGACGAAGTAAAATACGTAAGAAATTTCTATATTCAAACCGAAGACATAACAAACTTCAACGTTTATAAAATTAACGAAACCACATCTGATCCGAAACGCATAGAAGAACTAAAATCAGTTTTAGAAAAACAAGTACCGAATTATGCTAAAAATAAATTGTTTGATCTTTGCTCAAAATATTCCGACGCATTTGCATTAAAATCCGACCTTATGACTCTGAACTACTTCTACGAACAAAAATTGAGACTGACGACAAAACACCAGTTTACATAAAAAACTACATATTGCCATATTAACAACGCGAAGAAATAAACAAACAAGTCGGTAATTTACTGCGAAACAATTTAATCGAGGAAAGCTACTCCTACTATAACAGTCCTTTAATTTTAGTACCGAAAAAAGATCCAACAGGTCAAAAATCGTACCGTATGTGCGTAGACTTTAGAGCAGTAAATAAAAAACTAATTGCAGACAAATTTCCGTTAGCACGTATAGACGACTTTTTGGATAACCTTGAAAGAGCAAAATATTTTTCGACTCTGGATCAGTATTCTTGTTTTCACCAAATTCCATTACATAAAAATTATAGAGATATTACATCTTTAGCACTGATCGCGGATCTTTCCGTTGGAAGGTCTTGCCTTTTGGTCTTAAGGTAGCACCTAACTCGTTGAACAAGAATGATGTCTATAGCATTTTTCGGTATTTCACCTAATCAAGCTTTTATGTATGTCGACGATGTAATAGTTATTGGATGCAGTGAGGCACACCATTTTAAAAATCTAGAAAAGTGTTCGAAACTTGCAGAAAGTTCAACTTGCGACTTAACCCAAATAAATGTAATTTTCTACGATCTGAGGTAACTTTTTTAGGACACAAGTGCTCAGCAAGAGGTTTACTGCCAGATGATACATAGAAGTCATTAAAAAGTACGCAAAGCCATGCGATAAAGACGCAGTGCGAAGAATTGTGGCGTTTGCAAACTATTATAGACGTTTTATACCTGACTTTGCTTATCTGGCAGCACCCTTAAATCGTTTGAGCAGAAAATGTGTAGAATTTTAACGGGATAACTCCTGTGAGCAAGCTTTTGAAAAACTTAAATCTTTGATGTCTCCTAAACTTTTACGGTATCCTGACTTTAGCAAAGAACTGAGTAGTCCACTTGCAAACAGCGTTATGTGATTTTATAATAGTAAGCCATAAATTAAAAAAAAAACGTGTACAACAACAATTAACATCCAAATTGTATATTTCTTTTTATTATATGAAAATTTGGATAAATTAGAGCCTAATAACATTAAAAATCAAAATCGCAGTGGTAGTTTTTGCAAATTTTATATATAGAAACTACACCGAAACTACCACGTGGTTTTGCAGTTTTCTAAGTTAATGAGAGGGTGGAGACTTTTGAACTTGTATAAATACGTACAATAAATATTATAGCGACTTTTGAATGTGTATATATACATACAGTAAGTATTATAGCGACTTTTGCTAGAGTAGCTAACATTTGATGCTATCTTTTTCAGAATGTATAAGGATTTTTCACTGTATTGTTAGTGGACATGAAACTACTTTAAATACTGGTACGTTAACCACCCAATACTAAAAATCGAAAAAAATGTACACAGCGCACTTTGCAAGTGGACTACTAAATTCATAATTACAGTCGACGCTTCTAAAACCGGATGCGGTGCAACTTTAAGCCAAAACCACAACGGCAACGACTTACCAATTTGTTTTGCTTCTAAGGCTTTCAATAAAGCAGAACAAAAAAAGGTAATTATCGAACTTGAACTTCTAGCAATATATTTCGCAACCAAGCAATTTCGACCATATGTTTGTGGCACACACTGATCACCGACCATTAGTTTACCTTTTTAATATGAAAGACCCGTCGTCAAAACTCTCGCGAATAAGACTGGAACTTTCGGAATACAATTTTACAATACAATATATAAAAGGCAAAACAAACGTTGGAGTGGATGCACTATCACGAATCACAATTGACGAATTTAAAGAAACAACAAAACATATTTTAGCAGTAAAAACTAGATCGATGACAAAACAAAACGTAGAAACGCAACCACAGTACGAAGAAAATCGCACAAATAACTCCACAGTACAGGTTTACGATCAATTTTCTTACAATTTTTCAAAAAAATTCACCACGGATAAAAACAAAAATTACTTACGATAAAAATGATGAAATTTCAAGTATTAATATATATGCGCATTTAAGACATAGAAAACTCGAGTTAATTAATTTTGAGGTTGTTAACAAAATAGCGAATTTAGATGAGCTACTTTTGAGGCTTCAACACCAAGCCGGCAATCACAACATTAAAGAAATTGAATGGCAAAGAAATGATTCATTCTGTGAACAATTTTCGATTACAGACTTAAAAATTAGCGGAAACAAAGTTTTAAAATCTTTACAAATTATACTAACAGACCCTGTGGAAACAATAACTGAAGACGACAAGAAACTTAAACTCATAACAATTTACCATAACGACCCGATATTAGGCGGGCATTGCGGTAACAAAAAACTCCATTCAAAACTACGTACAAAATACTATTGGAAAAATATGACACGCGATATTTCTAAATTCGTAAAAAGCTGTGAGAAATGTTTATTAAATAAAGTAAAACCCAAAACTAAAGAAAATTTAGTACTAACCGTAACGCCTTGTAAACCCTTTGGTGTTGTGGTTGTAGACACAATAGGACCCTTGCCTGAGTCCATTAATGGCAATAGGTTCGCAGTAACCCTTATCTACGACTTAAGCAAATATTTAGTAACAATATCCACACCGGATAAAAGCGCAAAAACAATAGCTTCTGCAATTTTAGAAAGCTTTGTTTTAACATACGGCATTATGAACACTATAAAATCCGATTTGGGCACGGAGTTTAAAAATGAACTTTTTTCCGCATTAACCAAACTTCACATTTTTGCACAATACAACGACAAGTTCTGTATTTGATAACAAACTTTCACCATTTGAATTAGTATTCGGTAGAAAAGCAATTTTACCAACCGAATTGCAAAAAGGTAAACATTTATCCGATATATAACATTGATAATTATTCGAAAGAAATCGAATACAGAATGCAAAAATCATACGCGCTTGCGAAAGCACTTATTAACAAACACAAAATTCGAAACCAAACGGAAAGGCAGGAAAAGGCACTATGTATTGCAAAAAAGCAAAATAAGGCAATAAAAAAAGACAGAAAATACGAAGAACACTCAAAAAATACATTTATTTTAGAAATGTTTATATTACAAGTAAAAATAGAAAAACTATGAACTAGTTTCATTATATGAAAAATTTGTACTTTGAATCTTTGACTATTTTATCCTTTCGAGTTTCTAACTCATAAAACTTTAATCTGTATAGTTGTAGTAACATTGAACCACAAGATGCATTTTGAAGTTTTCTGGCAGCATTTTCATTCGATTTTCGCGAAGAAAAGCCTTGAATGTACTAAATGTGCGCTCGACGTAAGTTGATACAAGTGGAGCCCAATTTAAATATGGAACGTTTGAAACGTTCATATTATCAGGAATAAGGACGTTTCCCTCGCCCTTTACAATTTTATCCACACCCCTTTTTGTCTCCAAGCCTACGTTAGCTGAGAAAACGGATTTGAATTTTTCCAATACCAGTTCGGCAAGAGGTCCCTGCGCTTCTATAAGCCGCATGGGCATTGTCTTACAAAAAAATGTAAATGCTATAATCACTTTTTTTAAGTTAGAAAAGGCAAATATCTTAAAAAAGGCAAAACATAAAGGCAAATATCTTAAAAAAGGCAAAAAGGCAACATCAAATGTGTATATATGGAATCAGGGAAAGCTAAATGGTGGGCATTCTTAATCAAATATACTTGATCTCTTTAGCAGAAAAAAAGGCAATTTCCATAAAATCCGTTCCCTGGTCATAACAAATATTGACGGAGTCAACGTAACAATTTTCGACAAAATCAGAAAAAAGGAAACAACAGTACGAAAAAACAGAATACATACAGTAAATTAATTAAAACTTTTTATTGCATTAAAACGTTTAGGATCAAATTTTGAATTATATACAAACAAAATGTTCAAAAAGTTGTATACATACGTACATATATGCATAAGTCTTTTATACATAGAAGCAAAACCAAATACTAACTAAGTAAAACACACATCGAATTTTTATAAGTATTAAAACTGAATAGCAAATTTTTCAAACTAAAGTTTTCTATAAGAAAATAATTTTGAAATGAACTTATAACAAAAAATTTATTTCCATTTTGACATAGTCAGTTAATGTATTAATATTATTAATATGTAATAATGTTAACAATTACATTTTATGAAATATAAATACTTATGAGCTGCAGTTATTTATCATACAACATAAGCTATATACATGTAAATTTAACAGATACTTATTAATAATTAAATTTAGTAGTAATAACTAAATATATACACTAGATTTTAATTAAAATGTTCCATAACTAAATTGTTGTGAACGAAGGAATGTAACGGGAAGGAATACTCCTTACGCACTTTCAAATTCGTTCCTTCAAACAATTTAATTTTTTTAGTATCCATTGGGGGTAAGAAGAATATGGAAAAATTGATCACCTTGCCGAATTCTTCTTTTCCCAACGAGGGTGATGTAATGCGATCAAGCATACAAATTTGCAACCCTACAAAATTACCTAATATGAATAAGCTCTATTACAAATATAAATTTACGATATTGAAAATGCAACTCTGTTGTATTGAACAATAGCAGCTAGGTTTAAAATTGAACCTGAAAAATAAATTAGCGTCACTCTCTTTACGCGCATTTTAAAACGAGAAGACGTATTCCTTTTAAATTCTTAATATTTTTGGCGGATTGCTGGCTACCAGCGTTGGCCGGCAACAGAGCCGGCGGAGCGCCAGGGCTCCGCGCGAAATACTGCAGCAGTAATTTTCAAGGCAGCAGCCCTGCCTATTACGGCAGCATCGAGGGGACGCTAGAGCGCCATGCAAGCGAGCGTTGGCCGGCAACAGAGCCTAACAGGTACGCCTGTTAATTTAACGAAGTGGAATTTACCACTTCGACACTCAATAAAAATATTAAAAATAAAATGTTAATAGGCCACAATAACATTGACAAATACATAGCTTAGGAAGAGCCTGCCTGAAACTATACAAAAAAGCAAATGGATGTATAGAATTGACAACAACAACCACGCTGTCGGGTTGAAATAGCGGCAAATCAGCTGCACTTGATAGAAGTTTGTTGAATAAGGAAAATTAATTAGCAACAAGAGTTTACGGGGTGTACATAGCTCAGTGGTTAATGCTTCTGACTTTGAACATCAATTACGCAGGTTCGATCCCTGCTGAAGTCTAGAAAAAGGAAGTCTGATGACATGTGGTGATCTCCGAAATAGCGGCTATAACTTCTACCGCTAAGACTTTGTTGCCTTTTCAATTTTTCTAATAATCAATCGTGGTACAAAGCTCAATCAAAATATTAAAAATAAAATGTTAATAGGCCACAATAACATTGACAAATACATACTTTAGGGAGAGCCTACCTGAAACTATACAAAAAAGCAAATAAGCAAATGGATGTATAGAATTAACAACAACAACCACGCTGTCGAGTTTAAAAAGCGGCAAATCAGCTGCACTTGATAGTAGTTGGTTGAATAAGGAAAATGAATTANATCGATTACGCAGGTTCGATCCCTGCTGAAGTCTAGAAAAAAGAAGTCTGATGAGGAGATGTGGTGATCTCCGCTTAGACTTTTTTGCTTTTTCAATTTTTCCTAATAAACAATCGTGGTACAAAGCTTAATAAATATTTTAAAAACAAAATGTTAATAGGCCACAATAACATTGACAAATACAAATTTTTATTGCATTTCGTTCCATAACACCCAAGTTATACAACCTACCATATTCTGTGTTCAGGGATATAGGAAAATTAGAGTAGAAATAAAATATAACATCTTTACATAAAGTATTTTTCATGTTTGAATAAAAACGTAGAAAAATAAAAGAATGTTAGTTTTAAAATGAATAACGTGAATTTATGGAAACGATCTGAATAAAATATTTAAATTTTTCAGGCCAAAAATTGCTAGAACAAAATCTCTAGTTGAGGATATTGCCTCTCCGGGGGGTACGATTTAGGTATTTGTATAACGATTGTGGATTGTTGGGCCCAAACGCGTGACCCGAATCTAATAGCTTCAATATACACATGTAGCCAAAGGATTAAACTTTTAATTTAGAATAAAGATTTCGAACTTCCGAGCACTAGTTTGTTGATAAATTCAGTTTGAAGGATGCACATTTTTTTTAACACAATAGAAACCGTAAGTTGGGCTAATCCAAATAAGGCCTTATTGCCAACATTCTGGTGGTATGATCCCTTAGCAAGAAATCTCACAATTACGAAACCTTTTAACATATTTGGGATGACGGCTTTTTTACGTGCGCGCAAGTTGATCTCGACTTCTGTTAGAACATACATACAGTCCCGTTTACGTGGTTAGACGCACCCCCATGCACAAAACAAATTTAAAGCTTTATGAATTATTGCTAATTTATGTAAAGCATTTATAACACAGAATTAAATAACTGTTCAAACTAAAATAACTCACACATAAACTAAATACAACCAAGTAAACATAATGGTGTTTTTTTTTAGCAATATTTCAAAGCTTGCCAAAGAGTACTTATATGTTTGGCGTTTATTAGATTAGACGCAACATCCAAAAACTGAAGAAAACAAATTTTTTATTCTACCAAGTAAGTTTATCTTTGATTTAATTTTAATAAAGTAATTTCAACACGCTATTTAATATTTTGTATTTCCTTCTTTGTTAGAAATAACAGCAAAAATACCGTCTTTCTTAGAGTCATATAGTGATTTTAGGTAATCCAATTGTAATCCAGCCCAGGCACTTTTTATGGCATTGATAAATGGTTGTTTGTCATTGTATTGCTTACCTCCATCATACACTTTTCATGTTAGCCATCCCCACACATTTTCCATTATGTTAGTGTCTGGAGAAAACGGTGGCCATTCCAGTAATTTCACATTTTCACTTGCTACACAAGGTTTCACGAGACGTGCAGTATGAATTGGGGCATTATCCTGTTGCAGAATCCAATCAAGTGGTCCGAAAATTTCCCTTATATTCGGAAAAACCTGTTCGAGGAGTGTTTTGTAGGTCTGGCCAGTCATTTTCCCATCCACAAATACTAATTCAATAGTCCCATAATAGGTGATTGCACCCCAAACCATTACACCACCTTCTCTGCGATGATGACGGCTGAGAAAAACTTCTTCTTCTCTCATATCATGAAAATAGTACTGACACCCGTCCGGTCCATTAAAATTAAATTTTTTTCATCAGTAAAAACCACAAAGCGCCAATCATTAACATGCGTTCCCTCATGAACATCCCACGTCATATGCGCCCTCGCAATTTGAAGGCGTTTTTCCATGTGTTCGGCATTTAAAGGTGTTTTTTTTTCTTTCATTCATTCTCTTTAAATGTCCAGCACTCCGAATAACTCTTCTTACGGCAAATACACTTGCAGAAACTCCGGCTTCATCCCTGATCCTGGGTACAGTAAGTGCCGTGTTCAAGGCTAAGTTTATAATTTTTCGCTTCTGCCGTGGACTTAAGGCACTCGATACGTTCCGCTTATAATTTTTCTGTAAGATTCAGGGTTCTTCAGGCACCTATCCACAGTTCTCGAGCTGCGCCCAATTTTTTTGGCTATTGCCCGGTTTGAAAGGCGTTGAGAGTGATAAAAGTCGATTTTTTCTCTTTCTAGTAAAGTAAAAAAATTTTGTTTACCCATTTTAAACAAATCACAATAAAAGCACTTAATTTTAGTGTTCGGAATAAGATTGATTTTATTCACAACACGCGCACGATGTTATTTTAGCGACTGCGTCTAATCTAATGGACGATTAAATAGCACTTATTATGAATATAGACCCAAGAAATTGGGAAATCTCCCGTTATGCACAGGTAGTTTGAACTGGTTAGGATAAATGTTGTTTTAGTATGAATTGGCATATCATTCTGTATTCTTATTGTTTTTCTATTGCGCCTCATAATTCTAAGATTTCAAAATTTTCCTTGCCCTTTCAAGTGCGTCTAACCATGTGAACGGCACTGTATGTACATATGTATGTATATAACAGCTTCTTTCGAAAGTCAAAAGTTTCTCTGAAATCTAAAGAATTTTTTTACATAATTAACAAATAAAACTTATTCCAGTAATTTACATTATCGAGTTCATCTCCAGAGGATTGGAAGCATCTCTCAATTGCCTTCTTACTGTAGCGTCTATGAGAGTTTCATTAATTTATTCTGTAGTGCACCATGAGCATAACTTGTATATCAACCCTGTCACACCATAAGCATAATTGGTATAGCAACTCTGTCACAGCTTCTGACAACCCGTAGGGTGTATTCAGCAAAAGATCATAGGATCGAAACGTCACTTTTGTTCTTGAACTTTTACCGATACACGAGTTACATATTCGATGCGATTTTATATAATAAACTTAACATCTAATAGTCGTAAGCATTTAATCGTGACTTCTATTTAATCGAGCCGCCACAAATTGGTGATCCCGCGTTTAAAAATGCCTGACGAATCCGGAGTTTCTAAAACTTCACCGGCAGATCACCTTTCTCAGCCTCCGGCGCAATCAACGGCCACACTGCCTGCAAGAGAAGCGACGGAACTCTCTAAAGTCTCTGTCAAAATCCCACCATTCTGGCATGCAAGAGCAGAACTATGGTTGACTCAAGTAGAGTCTCAATTTATTGCCGCAGGCATTACAAACGACAAGACAAAATTTCACATAGTTGTGGCGGCCAAGGAAAGCAACGTCTTGGCGCAGATTAATAATAATAATAATATCCCAACGGGTTTTACCCTCCATTCCCGCCCATCCGCACGAGGGGCGCAGTCCGCATGACGTACGGAACCAATATTTTAAATTTTTGTGCCGAGTCACGATAGGCAGGAGTTTGTTAAGTGTCGAGATCTAAAACTGTTCAGCTACAGAACTAAATTCATCAGCTGATTTTATGTATTTATGTCAATAATTCACTTATTGAGAGAGGAGAGTATCGCTTTCTTAATGCTGAAAAGCGGATCTGATATATCAAACGTGCTGGAATGAGAGTTAAAATCCTGGCATAAGCAACGGAGTGGGTCGTGCAATTCAAAATTGGTTTTACAAGCTTTCAGAAATATGGGACAAAAGTGTCTTGATACGCGTGAGGGAACATTAAAGCTTACATCAGCCAGAAGAGACGGACTTGAAATTGAGCCTGTCAGTAATTTAACCATAAAAATTATACCAAGCATTTCCCTGCGACTGGCAAGTGTAGGAAGGTTAATAAGTTTTAAGCGACTCGTATAAGGTGGAAGACTATATTGAGAATCCCATCGGAAATTTCTTAAAGCAAAAAGTAGGAATTGTTTTTGAATTGATTCTATCTTGTCTGAGTAAATTTGATACCTTGGATTCCAAACCACCGAGCCGTATTCCAGAATCGGCCTAACTAATGTTGTAAACAGGGTTTTAGTGATATAAGGGTCACTAAATTCTTTTGACCATCGTTTCACAAATGCAAGTACACCTTTAGCCTTGTTGACTGTCACATTAATGTGAAGATTAAAATTAAGCTTAGGATCCATTGTGATACCAAGGTCCACAAAATTGTATACCTGTTCCAGGTTATGGTTACCTATTATATAAGAAACTGGCAGAACAGCTCTTCGCGAGAAGCACATTACTTTACATTTCTTAAGATTTAGAGGCATAAGATTTACTTTACACCAGTAAGCCATGCTGTTTAAGTCTGATTGTAGCAAAGACCTTTCTTCAATTGAAACGTACGATTTATAAAGTTTTACATCATCTGCATACATTAAAATTTTGGAGAATTTTATATATGTAGAAATATCGTTCATAAAAATCAAGAACAGAATCGGGCCTAGGTGGCTACCCTGAGGGACTCCTGAAGTAACATCAATGACGTCAGAGATAGTATTTTTAAACATTACCCTTTGTGATCTATCATAGAGGTATGAAGAGATCCAACGTAGAAAATTAGGTGGAATACCAAGAAGATCAAGTTTATAGATGAGCAACTTTGTCAAATGCTTTACTGAAATCAGTATATATAACATCAACCGTTTTGCTCTCACTAAATACTTTTGAGATATAGGATGTTAATTCAAGTAAATTTGTAGAAGTTGATTTGCTCTTGCAAAATCCATGTTGACTGTATGAAATGCTTGAAGTGATAGAATGCGTCAACCGATTTGTTATAATTGCTTCAAATAATTTAGGAATTGCAGAAAGCTTAGCTATGCCCCGGTAGTTCTCCACTACCGCTACCGCTTTTATGTAAGGGGGTTATGAACGATTCCTTCCATACAGTTGGGAAAACGCCCTCTTTAAGAGACAAATTAAATAAGGCTGTTAACGGCTCATAAAGATAATCAGCACAATTTCTAAGAAAACAATTGGGGATCTGGTCAGGACCATAACTAAAAGACTGCTTTAAGGACTTCAGGTAAACTAAAACATCATCGGGAGATATTATAGGGTTATGTATTGAGTTAAGTGGACTTAGTTTAAAAGGATAGTCAAACTATGCTTGGGAGTTAGTGGAATAATTGGATTTAAAAAACTGAGCGAACATGTTAGAAATTGTTTGATTATCACCAGAGACGGTATTTTGATACTTCATGGCGGAAGGAAACCCACGTACATTTCGCTTGGAGTTTACGAAATCATAAAATGATTTGGGGTTATATATTATACGTCGTTTGATTTTACACAAGTAATCTTTATAACACTTTTTGTTTAATTCAAAGAACTTGTGACGCAAAAGTGAGTATTTTACATAGTATGAGTGTAAGCCGGTTTTTTTGTGTGACTTTCTGTTTTTCAAGTTTCTCAGTTCTTTAGTGATATTATTCTCAATCCTCCTAGCTGTGCCATGTATTAAACACCTAAAGAACGGCTAATCACCCGTTTTGCGGATTCAGGGAACAAGTGCAGAATACGGCCCGTTAACGTAGAACAAAACGAAAAAGTGGGCGTGGTCCGCCCTTTTTTCCTGATTTTACTGGTGTAAAAATTTTTTTGGAGCAAACTTGTATTTTCAGTGATATAGAGGGGTGAAGGGGGAATTTTCGAAAATTTAAAATGGCTATATTTCAAAACATTCCTGACCGAATTTAAAAAAATTTATATCGTTGGAAAGGTAAACAAAATAAAATATGCATATTAATATACTTTATGTGGATAAATTTTGAGAAAATTATTTAATAGAAAAAAAATATATATTTTTATTGCCAAAGAAGGGGGCTGAACACGTTTTGCAGAGAACACCTTTCTGCGTAGGCGGCCTTCGGCCGCACTTAGGGATTATAACCCTCGGGCTGTAGAATTCTCCTTTCTGTGTTGCCAAAGAAGGGGGGCTGAACACCTTTCTGCGTAGGCGGCCTTCGGCGGCACTTAGGGTTTATAATCCTCAGGCAGTAGAATTCCTCTTTTCTTATTACCAAAGAAAACGGCGGGAGTATTTTTCGCAGAACTTCTTTCTGCCGCAGTCGTCCTGCATCAGTATGGTCATTTCTCCCTTCATGAACACCAGTAAAACAAAATTACTCACGGTATTTAAATCTAACTATATAATATGTTATATGTTAAATGAAGGGTATTTTTATGCTCTATTTACCTATTATAGTTTGGTGTATCATTATATGCAGATATTTTTAGTAAAACTGGTGTTTTCCTAGAAAAATAAAGTACTTTTATATTAAATGAGTTTTCTTAAAATTCATGCACATAAGTTATACAAGTGTGTATATTAGAATAAAGGGATTTTGTTTACCTTTCCAACGATACGAATTTTTTTTTAATTCGGTCAGAAATTTTTCGAAATATAGCTATTTTGAATTTTCGAAAATTCCCCCTTCGCCCCTCCATAGCACCGAAAATATAAGTTTGCGCCAAAAAATTGTATACCATTGAAATGAGGAAAAAAGGCGGATCACGACCACTTTTTTGTTTTGTTCTAGCTTAACGTGCCGTATTCTACACTTATGCCCCGATTCAGAACAGATGCGTGTCAAGAAGCTATTTCAAGAACTAGAGTTATGCGATTTGCGACCATCACATCTTCTGCGTGAAATGCGCGGTCTGTCTGGCAACGAGATAAACGACGGAATTCTGAAATCAATCTGGATGACTCGCCTACCCTCTAACATACGCTCTGTGATTTCAATAAGCAAAGAGCCACTTGACAAGGTAGCGATTCTTGCTGATAAGGTTACTGAGCGATTGAAACACATGTAGCAGCTTCGCAAACATTTTCATACATCGAGCGGCAGCTCGCCGCAATCACTAAAGAAATCGCCGCTTTGAAAACAAACCGTAACTATCGTCACAGGAGTCGCAGCAAGGGACACTCGTCGGAACGAGCATCATCGCGTCAGAAGACCGAGGGCCAGTGCTGGTATCACATGACGTTTGGAAACGAGGCAAAGAAGTGCCGTAAACCGTGCTCAAAAAATTTAAACCAAAAAAGCTATCGTCGATGGCGGTCAACGATAGTTTTAGCATAAAAAGCCGCCGTCTAATAGTAACCGACAAAAGCACATCACAAAAATGTTTGGTCGACACCGGAGATGAAGTCAGCGTTATTCCACCGACGCAGTTACAGAAGAGGTACTCTAGTAGAAATTTTTTCTTATATGCTGCAAACAAATCACCAATTAAAACGTATGGCGAAAAATATATGACCATCAACCCAGGGTTGCGCCGGCCATACGTTTGGAACTTCATTGTCGCTGACGTGTCACAAGCATTTTGGGGGCAGAATTTTTGTCGCACTTAATCTTATCGGTGAACCTGAAGAAACGGAAAATTATCGACGGCACTACAAGCTTAGCCAAAATCTGCGAAATGTCATCAGCCAATGAGGTAATACTTAATCTGTCAACTATTAATGAAAACCAACCATTCCAGGAGTTGCTGAGCGAGTTCAAAGACATCACCATGGAAAATCGAGCGTGCAAAAACCCTTCTTACAATGTAAGACACCACATTGTCACAAAAGGAATGCCGATTTTTTCAAAACCAAGGCGCTTGTCACCCGAAAAACTAAAGGCTGCCAAGGCAGAAATACAATTTTTGTTGAATGCTGGCATTTGCCGCCCGTCTACTTAACAAAAAAGAAAAATTGAGAGTTGAAACCGTGTGGAGACTTCCGCAGGTTGAATACCATTACTGAGCCAGATCAGTATCCCTTACCGCACTTGCACGACTATACAGTCAATTTACATGGGTGTACACTTTTTTCTACACTCGACTTACGCCGCGCTTACTACCAAATCCCTGTCGAACCAGCTGATATTCCAAAGGCAGCAACTACCACGTCATTTGGCATGTATGAATTTGTACTTCGTCTGAGGAATGCCAGCCAAACATTCCAACGCTTTATGGACAATGTCCTCCGTGAGTATGATTTCGCCTGGTCTTATCTCGATGACATTTTAATCGCATCGAAAGACATGAACCAACACCGTGAACACTTGCGACTGGTTTTTGGCAAATTACTCAAATATGGCCTCATCATTAACTCTTCGAAGTGTGTGCTGGGCAAATCAGAAATAAACTTTCTCGGGTTTAAAATAACTAAAGATGGAATAATTCCACCGACGGAGAGAGTACGGGCTTTGAAAGCCTACAAATTTCCAGAACGAGTGTGCGAACTAAAGCGTTTTTTAGGGATGTTGAATTTTTTTCGTAGGTTTTTGCCGAAAGCAGCAGAAAAACAACACGCCCTGTCACTTTTAATGAAGGGAAACAAGAAAAACGACAAAACAATAATAAATTGGACGGACGTCTTGTGCTCTGCCACCTTGCTAGTATACCCAAAAACAAATGCGCAGCTCTCACTAGCAGTGGATGCGACAGGTGTAGCTGTAGGAGCAGTTCTGCAGCAGCAAATGGTAGCCGCTGGGGTTATACGGCTGCAAATGGTAGCCGCTGGGGTTCTACTCCGAACGTTTAAGAGAGGCACAAACACAGAATATTACTTACGACAGAGAACTGCTCGCTGCCTACAATTGTAAAAGACTCCCAACACATGCTGGAAGGCAGAGAGTTTTTTATTTTATTATTATGTTTTCCAACAGAAGTTAGAGAAATCATCACCGCGACAGATCCGCCACTCCGACATCATTTCGCAATTCACGACAGACATTCGTTTTATACCAGGAAAGAATAATGTTACAGCCGATGCCTTGTCACGGATTGGTGCTATTCACACGACAGACACGATTGATTTCGCGGAATTATCCTAGAGTCAACAAAGCGACACAGAACTCAAATATTTATTAATATCAAATACAAGCTTAATATTGAAACGCCTCACCGTTCCAGGTGCGAATGTGGAAGTTTTCTGTGACATTTCCAATGACATAGCTCGACCGTACTTGACACAAGAATTTCGCGAGTTGGGTTTTGAAAACATCCAAAATATTTCTCACAAAGGAGTGGAAAAAACAACAAAATTAGTAGCGGAAAAATTTGTTCGGCCAAGCCTTAGAAAAGAAAAGCGAAACCCAAAGATATAACCGTACACCACTCGGGTCATACGCGTTACAAAGCAACAGGTTCGGACACATTAATATGGACTTAGTCGGCCCTTTACCACCGTGCAAAGGTTTCAGGTACTTTTTTTTTTGCAGAGGAGGAAGCATCGAAAGCCTTAACCCCGTCAGTGTGGAAATTTAATCGCACTAAACCTCCTACCGTCCTGTACCGTATCCCCCCGGTACTACCGTTAAGTATTGCGTCGAGAAGCGGTGTGAGCACTAGGCTCAACGTCTGTTACTGTCTTCTTTAGTCTTGGTGCGGTCAGTTGAAAGTCGCACCTACTTGACCCCCTTTGAGGTTATATTGTACCTATCTACCCCACCCATGTCGGGTCCGCTAACCCCACCCACCTTCCCTTATGTCGAGGGCACATTCGTACGTATACATACCTTGCCCCAGGTCACGTTCGTAGAACATTGCGGCGCTTGTTTTCTTCCTCACGTAGCAGCTTATGTATCTTCGCAATCATATTGCAGACGGCTGTCCACGCACTCTCGGAGGTGAGCATGATGTCCACGATATTTTGCGGAAGCGGCGTTGTGCTTGTCAGATCCGCTAGTTCCGTTCTAAGGGCGTTGAACCGCGGGCAGTTGAAGACCACGTGGCACGCATCTTCTGCTACGTTACATATTGGGCAAAGCGGCGAGTTGTTGTGTCCAAATCGGTGCAGGTAGCTTCGGTATACGCCGTGGCCTGTCAGGAACTGCGTTAACTAGAAAGTTACTTCTCCATGCGTACGATTTACCCATTTTGCAAGGTTTGGAATCAGGGTGTACGTCCATCTTCCCTTGGTGCTTATGTCCCATCTCTCTTGCCATTTTCGAATGGATACGGCTCTTTCTTCTTTATTAGAAGCGGCTCTAGTGTCTGTTTCTGTGCTGCTTTCCCTTCGCATTGAGATACGCGCGGATTCTTCAGCCTGAATCGAAATCGGTACCATACCAGCTGGCTAAATGAGTTCAGCTGTTCCCCCCTATTTGTCTAAGGTGAATGGCTCCGTGGAGCAGCAGCAACCCTGCCTAAGCACCCACTCACCACGGCCCGTTCCCCCCACGTCCACATAATACACCTACACACACATATATAAATACTAATTGTACTTACACATACACACACACATGAACTACAAAATAACATAAAACAAAACACAATTTTGCGATTACCGAACCGATAAGACGTGTTCCCGCTGTACCTCCGCCTTCTCAGAGTTAATAAATTTAAAATTGTAAATACCTTAAACAAAAGGAATCTGAGTTAATTTTTATCGGAAAAGTGGTGAGTGCGCCCCCCTAAAAGTGTTGCCCCTGGTGTAAGGGTAACGATGGTCCTTCTGCGCCAAACAGACAGGCACCTTTAAAAATTTAAATTACTCAAAAAAAAAAAGAGTGAAAACAGTGAAAAAAAAGAACACTAAAGCAAATACATATGTACATAAATATATAAGCAAATAAGCGCACAAGTGAACAAATAGAAACCTTTTAAAAAATTATATAAAATTTAATTGAACGGGCGCGCCGCGTAAACAAAATTTACACAAAACAAAATTTCGGGCGCGAAAACAAAAAAAAAATCTTCAAGAATAAAAATAGAGGACAACCAACAGCCAAGCAGCAATATTAAGCGAGGACGCAAAGACAACGAGAGAGGAGGATATTAGTCCAAGCGCAGGCCCACCACAGAACAATACAGTTCACCAGCAAGAACAGCCCACAATACCCCAAAGCCCTTAATATATCAAAGTGAGTTGTATCGTTCCACTTATTTGAACTAACCTAAAAATCTGGTGAAAAAGCGAACTGGGGTTAAATTAACTCGAATTTAATTCCCATAACCTCATTTTCAGCTGGCGGTGAAAATTCAAATCACGTTCATATACGTAGATACCCAAATACATATGTACACACATATGATATTGCCCCTATAAACATATATATACAGTCCACTTAATAAACTTACACCCCAGCTTAGCTTAACATAAAAGGCGCAAAAATAATTATACATATATAAATAAATACTGTATGTAAGTACATACAGATCTCACCCAAAATAAATACAGTTCGCTTTAGAAACTATATATCAATAACAAGAATTCCTCCGCTTATGTGCTTAAATTTCGTGTAATAAAACACAAACAATTATACCGCAAAACATATTCAAGTGGAAACTTGCAAATATTTCCAGCAATACCCCTTCTGTTTGTATAACAAACAGCAAGCAGGATTGCATAAACAAGTAAGCTACAAAGCAAAATAATAACTAATAAGAATTGGCGGCAAAATAACGAATAGCGTATGTGCACATAAGCACAACAATACATACGACATAACATTATTCCCCAATTGCCATTTATTTACCTAATATAATACAGGCTTAATATTGGTGGTCAATATACATATGTACATACTCCCGTTCTTTGAACCCAAAA
>NW_016160254.1:13050-41713 GCF_001687245.7 Rhagoletis zephyria | reverse complement strand
ACAAACGGGCATACATCATATACAAAGCAACGAAAACGAAATTATAAATTATCTCTTTCTCCCGTCCTTCGCTAGTAAACATAGTTACACACACACTAACTATTGTTAACCACCCGCGCTTAACATATGTTAATATATGGTAGCATTGCGTGCTAACATTAATATACTCACATACATACCTACTAACCCAGTAGTGCATATACCTTGTACGGCGCACGTGAAGGAAAAATATTGAGAAGCGCGGAAAAATAAAATCCCTCAAGTTAAAGATTTAAATTGCGATAATTTAATGAGCAATTTTTAATTAAAAAAAAAAAATACCAACCCATTGAAATTATTAAAAAAAATATTACGAAAAAAAAATAATAATACATACGCACGTAAATAATAAAACTCGAAAGAGAGTATTGCGGATACATTGTGTTACTATAAAGAAAAGTAAGTCAAAATCCGATCGACTATACGGGCACTCATATTATTCCATCATTCGCGGGTATTAAAATACATAGAAAAAAAAAAACAGTTTTATAAATTCTCGAGTTCACATTTAAATGCAAACGAACAAGTTAAAATACATAGACAAAAAAACAGTTTTATAAATTCTCGAGTTCACATTTAAATGCAAACGAACAAGTCTCCCATCAAAGAACGGAAAACACCTCAATTGCTAGATATACCGAAAATGGTTGACGAAGATAAGCATCAAAGCACCCCTGCAGAAGCTACACGCTCAAAACAGGGTACGAAGCAAAAAAAGACCAAAGACTTTTCGGCCGCAAAATTTATTGCGGAAAGTGACAGTCTAATAAGATACTGCACTAGGTTTTCCGCAGCCCCTATCCAAGACAATTCAGAATCAGTTCTGNTAGTCTTGATAATTTTTGGACACTTCTCCAATCGGCTTATGACGCCATAATTGAAACTGAGGACTCAGATTTACCTGAAAATTTTAAATCCTCGGCTTACGTCAAATATGAAAATTGCTTAGACCAATACGAAGA
Organism: Rhagoletis zephyria; assembly: GCF_001687245.7. Taxonomy (NCBI): domain Eukaryota; kingdom Metazoa; phylum Arthropoda; class Insecta; order Diptera; family Tephritidae; genus Rhagoletis; species Rhagoletis zephyria. The sequence goes on along the minus strand of NW_016160254.1, from coordinate 40,712 downwards.
AACAAAGGCTATGATTTCCGATCAACTAAAATTAATAGAGCCATTAAATGCACCTACTCCACCTCTGAGAGTAGAGCTGCCCCAAATACAAATCCAAGAAGCAAGTTCAGGCATACATCTTAAAGTGCCAGCATGTGATACAGAAGTATTTCATGGAGGTTATGAACAATGGCCGTCCTTCCGGGACATGTTTACAGCCGTATACATAAACCATCCAAAGTTNTATGTTTACAGCCGTCCAAAGTTATCTCAAGCGCAAAAACTGTATCACCTCAGATACAAAACAAAAGGTCAAGCAGGCGCTATAGTAAAACAATTCGCACTTAGTGACGATAATTTTAATCTGGCTTGGGAAGCATTAAAATCACGATATGAGAATGAAAGAGTATTGGTCGACAATCAAATAACGATTTTAATGAACTTGCCAAAAATTCAAAAGGAAACAAGCGAAGAATTCATGAAATTACAGTCCACTGTATCAAACTGTTTGTCGGTTCTCGCGACACAGAAAATTCCCACGGATAGTTGGGACCCTATTCTGGTAAACGTATGCGCTGCAACTTTACCAGAAAAATCGTTACTCTTATGGGAGCAATCGCTCTCATCCCGAAAAAAATGCCCAACGTGGCAACAAATGAAAGACTTCCTCACTACCCAATTCGAAATCGCAGAAAGGGTAGATAAAAAAATATCAAAGCCGAAAAATACACAGCTCGACCTCAATAGAAGCTACAATAGACCCCAAGCCAGTAACAATAATTTACATAATCGAAGCTTCAACAGAACTCAATCGTTCATCTCAGAACAGAACAAACGTATGTCATGCGAATTTTGTAAAGGAGGTCACGTATTAAGATCTTTCGAGAAGTTTAAAAAACTTACAACAACCGAACGATATAATGTCGTTAGAAATAATAGACTTTGCACAAATTGCTTCTCACATCTCACATCAAAAAGACTGTGAAATAAATTCAATTGTGTATACTGCCAAAAGAGGCATCACTCGATGCTCCACATTAATAATTTTACCCCCCAAAAAGCTCCAACTCCAAAGAGCCACAGGGCTAGTTGCAACAGCTAGACCCGAACACCCCGAAAATCTCGAAAACGAAACCGAGAAACCATGCTGTTCAAAAACAGCAAATATACAAGCGCTTCATTCCGAAAATGAAAGCAAAATTTTACTGCCAACCGCGATTGTCTCGATTGAACATCGAGGAGAATTATTCAAGCTTAGAGCTCTAATCGATCAAGGCTCACAAAGATCGTTTATCTCATCAAAAGTACAAAACCGGCTAAAACTCCCAACCACAAACTCAAACTTTGAAATTTCGGGAATGGGTGGAAGAGTAATACAAAACTCTAATAAAATTGCTCATTAACCCTGATTTCCCCCAATGCGGATGTAAGAATAGAGGCACACGCCATAGTTCTGCCGCAACTTACAAATATGCTTCCAAGCTATAAAGTAAATGGCAAAGATCGCCAAAAATTTGCCCACCTAAAATTAGCGGATCCCAACTGCCACACCCCCGCGCAAGTTGATATCCTATTAGGCAGCGACCTAATCCCCCAAATAATGCTAGAAGGCATTGAGAAAATTTCAAATACCCTGTTAGCCCAAAATACCATCTTTGGATGGATATTGAGCGGCCAAATAAAAGAAAAAATATCGGTATTCACAACACAAGTTGAAGATATTTCAAACGAACACCTCAATTCTCAATTAAGAAGATTTTGGGAGTTAGAAGAACTCCCCCCCATGCAAGTCATTACCCCAGAAGATAAGTATTGTGAAGACTATTATAAAGCCACAACTACAAGATCAAAAAACGGCCGCTACGTCGTACGGCTACCATTCAAGCCACAATTTCCTGACACACTCGCCTTAGGCCACTCTCAAACCTCAGCACTTCAGCAATTTTTAAGTATGGAAAAAAACCTGAAAAACTTACAACAAAAGTAAGAGTTGTATTTAATGCCTCGAAATGCACAAGCTCAGGCAATTCATTAAATGACGTATTATATACGGGACCCACACTACAACCTGATTTAATGCTCCTAATACTAAATTGGCGCATGTTTAAATACGTTTTCAATGGGGATGTCGAAAAAATGTACAGACAAATCCTTGTGCATAAAAACGACCAAGATTTTCAGCGCATTATATTTCGCAATTCACCTAGTAGTCCAATACGCGACTACAAATTAAAAACGGTGACATTTGGCGTAAATTGCGCCCCCTTTCTTGCCATTCGAACACTTCACGAATTGGCAAACGATATAAAAGAAAAACTGCCTCTAGCAACCCCGGTGTTAAAAACACAAACTTATGTGGACGATATCCTGTCGGGAAGCCATAGCTTACCCCAAGCATGTGAATCACTATCTCAAGTGATCCAAGCCCCCAACTGCGGAGGGTTCCTCTTGAAGAAGATAACGGCCAACCACCCCGAAATATTAAAGAATATAAATAAAGGCCACATATTAGACACAAACTTCCTCATCTTTGAAAAAGAAAGTACCACCAAATCTCTGGGAATACGATGGAATGCGATATCAGATCAATTCTCATATACTCTTGAGTCAATATCTGCAATATCCGCAAAAACCAAAAGGCAAATCCTGTCGTCTGTGGCAAAACTTTTTGACCCCGCAGGATGGCTTGCATCAATTATGATCCAAGCAAAGATACTCATTCAAGAATTGTGGCTAGACGGAACAGATTGGGACGAACAAGTTAAACCACTACGCTTGATAAAATGGTCCCAATTTGCCAGCAATCTGAACACTATTTCGGAAATGCAAATCCCTCGATGGGTAAACTACTCTCCCGAACATCAAGTCGACTTTCACGGCTTCTGCAACGCCTCTGAAAAGGCATACTGCGCTACTATATACGTGCGCACCCAACAAGATAGCAAAACAACAAGCCACTTGCTAGTCGCAAAAGGCAAAGGGGCTCCGCTAAAGACCGTAAGCCTACCACGACTTGAGCTATGCGGGGCGCTCCTCCTTGCAAATCTAGCCTCCACCGTTCAAACCCACTTAAGCCTGAACAATCGCAAATTACATCTATGGACTGACTCTGAAATAGTTTTAGTTTGGTTAGAAAAACCACCCCATATGTGGAAGACATATGTGTCGAACCGCACAGCCCAAATAATTGACTTAGTTGGGCCAGCAACTTGGCGACATGTAGCCAGTGCTGACAACCCAGCTGATCTTGCCACAAGAGGTTGCAAACCCCTGCACCTCGCCAACACCTCACTCTGGTGGAACGGCCCCAGCTGGCTAACAGAATCACAAGAATTCTGGCCACAATCCCCGATACGCAACATAATACCCCCCGAAAGTCGAAAAATTGAAAGCTTTCATGCCGTATTGAATGATACTGACATACTGGAGCGATTTTCATCGTTCCCCCGAGCCCTCAGAGTAATAGCTTATATGTTTCAGTTCATAACTCGCCTCAAAAATAAAGTAAAAGGAGCGCCTAACCCCCCGCATCATGCACTAACACACCAAGATCTGCAACGGGCTAAAATGACTCTGATTATGTCTACTCAGACCCGCTATTANTTGACATCCTGGAGCGATTTTCATCGTTCCCCCGAGCTCTCAGAGTAATAGCTTATATGTTTCAGTTCATAACTCGCCTCAAAAATAAAGTTAAAGGGGCGCCTAACGCCCCGCATCATGCACTAACACACAAAGATCTGCAACGGGCTAAAATCACTCTGATTATGTCTACTCAGACCCGCTATTATGACCGGGAAATAGCACTTTTGATGGTATCAAAGCCAATAGATAAAAAGAGCCCACTCTTAGCTCTTAATCCCTTCCTAGACTCGAAGGGACTGCTACGCGCCAATGGACGTCTGGCAAACTCCAGTTTGAGTTATAACGAGCGGCACCCAATAATAATACCCGAAAAATCCCCATTCGCCACACTGTACATAAATTATTTGCACTTATTGATGCTACATGCCGAACTTCGGCTCATGCAGCAAATGATACGACAAGAGCTTTATATCCCACGACTAAAGCCTCAGATAAAGAAATGTATTTTCCTGTGTAAAGTCTGCACTCTACATAAGCAGAAAATGCGCACGCAGATCATGGCAGCTCTACCACCTGAACGCTGCAATTTCTCTTTGCCCTTTACCATCACGGGTGTTGACTTTGCGGGGNCAAAAAGAGCCCACTCTTAGTTCTTAATCTCTTCCTAGACTCGAAGGGACTGCTACGCGCCAATGGACGTCTGGCAAACTCCAGTTTGAGTTATAACGAGCGGCACCCAATAATAATACCCGAAAAATCCCCATTCGCCACACTGTACATAAATTATTTGCACTTATTGATGCTACATGCCGAACTTCGGCTCATGCAGCAAATGATACGACAAGAGCTTTATATCCCACGACTAAAGCCTCAGATAAAGAAATGTATTTTCCTGTGTAAAGTCTGCACTCTACATAAGCAGAAAATGCGCACGCAGATCATGGCAGCTCTACCACCTGAACGCTGCAATTTCTCTTTGCCCTTTACCATCACGGGTGTTGACTTTGCGGGGCCTTTCCAGATAAAGGCCTCTATGTTAAGGTCTTCCACCTTTACGAAGGGCTATGTGGCCGTTTTTGTATGTTTTTCGACAAAAGCGGTACACCTTGAGTTATGTTCAGATCTGACAACTGTAGCTTTTCTCGCGGCATTTGCCCGCCTTGTCAGAAGGCGAGGATTTCCCTCAAAGGGCCACTGAAAGGCAATTTATCCAATTTATTAAGGAAGTCTCGCCTGAAGTCATAAAGAAATTTGCACCCCAAAGAATTAATTGGCAATTTATTCCCCCTAGCGCTCCACACATGGGGGGACTCTGGGAATTTCAAGAAGATCGCTTGTAATTACAAATTTACTTATGAAGAGTTCACCACTCTATTAGCTCGAATTGAAGCCGTTCTTAACTCACGGCCTCTCAATACCCTCTCGCAAGATCCCTCCGAGTTCACAGCCCTCACCCCTGGGCATTTTCTCAGAGGAGCTCCACTTCTGGCCATACCCGAGCCAGAAACGCAATCCCTATCACTCACAAATCGATGGGAAAGAATTAAAGTTCTCCATCACGAATTTAGCCGTCGATGGAAGGAGGAATATCTAAAAGANGGGAAAGAATTAAAGTTCTCCATCATGAACTTAGTCGTCGATGGAAGGAGGAATATCTAAAAGACCTCCATAAAAGATACCGATGGAAAAACACTCAAGAAGCGCCAAAGATTGGAGACTGTGTCCTAATTCATGACGAATGTCTTCCCCCTACGGAATGGCGGCTCGGCCGCATAGAGAAAGTATATCATGGCTCCGACGGTCATGTCCGCGTAGCTGATCTCCGTACACAAAGCGGCATACTAACTCGACCGCTCGTCAAGCTATGTTTCCTTCCAACCGCCTCCCCTACCGATGGCGCGAATACCGATAGCTAAAATCGTCAAACCGCAATAAACGCAACGAAGCCGTAACAAAACCCGATAATATACGCACGAATCATGCCCGAGACACCAGTTGCCCGTAGCAATGGGCGACGAAGACCACAGGGCAATATAGCACGATCGCGGCGACCACCAGCACAACAGGGCCACCGCACTTTTAACCACTCCGGGGCTCGCTATCGCGCTCCAGCAGGGACCCGTCACCGACACCAGCCCACGCAACGCCCCCGTCGGGCAACCGGACTAAGCAACGTAGTGGAGACCCTGCAGCAACTACTAGGCTGAAGACTCGCCTAGGGGGGCCGGGATGGCTAAATGAGTTCAGCTGTTCCCCCCTATTTGTCTATGATGAATGGCTCCGTGGAGCAGCAGAAACCCTGCCTAAGCGCCCACTCACCACGGCCCGTTCCCCCCACGTCCACATAATACACCTACACACACACATATACATATGAATTGTAGTTACACATACACACACGCATGAACTACAAAATAACATAAAATAAAACACAATTTTGCGATTACCGAACCGATAAGACGTGTTCCCGCAGTACCTCCGCCTTCTCAGAGTTAATAGATTTAAAATTGTAAATACCTTAAACAATAGGAATCTGAGTTAATTTTTATCGGAAAAGTGGTGATTGTGCCCCCCTAAAAGTGTTGCCCCTGGTGTAAGAGTAACAACAAGCAACCACCATTGCCGCTTCCGCTGAAGTCGTCTTGTACGCAGAAGCAACTCTGAGTGCGCACAGTCTCTGTAGAGTACTGTAGTGTTTCCGGTGCGCCTTGACTTTCAAAGAGTCGACCCACACTGGTGCTGCGTATAGAAGAGTGGAGGTAATCACTCTCGTAAGTACGCTCCGTCTGCTGCTCCATGGTCCACCGATATTTGGGAGCATTCTCCTCAGAGAACTGTACATTTTGGAGGCTTTGTTGGAAATATATTCTGCGTGTGCGCCAAAGTTTAGTCCATCGTCTAGTATCACACCCAAGTAGCGTATCTGCCTTTTGCGAAAGATGCTGTTTCTACCTTCTTGCGGCTGCTTATCAAAACCGCTTCAGTCTTCTCCTCGGCTAGAGCAAGCCCCATCTCATGATTCAATAATACAAGGTTAGATAATTATTGACAGCTGCGGTTTGACACTCCCTTACAAAAGGTTGCATTTACGAAGGCCAGAGAAAGGGCAAGAATGCAATCCCTTGTTTCGAAAATGGTAGTAGAAAAGTACGCAAAGTAGGCAATTAGTAGTGAAGTTCCTTTCGTAAATTCTAATGTATTTGCAGGAAATCTGGCATTTTAAACGAAATGTTGAACGTAATATTGATATATCTACGTTAATTACGTAATTTATATGCTAAACTGCAAAATGACTCAAAATTAAAATAAGACTACTATGAGATTGATGTAAACGTCCATTGCTTATGTTTTCATCAGTTAAATATGCTTCATATGCATATACAAATAAACATATTGCACAAAAGCTTATACTTTTATTTCACACCAAAGCTACACTGTTTCCATGTAAATTTGCAAAGAAGCAACACGGTGCCACTGCTAAGGGAGCGGTGCGAGAGAGACAACTGTCAGTTTATCGAACCTTGTATTATTGAATCATGGCCCCATCTTATTTAGCCAGTCATTTATGGTGGCGATTGCCACGTTACCTTTGTTCTCTGCTTGCTGTTTGTGCTTCGCTACGACCACCAATGCTATGTCGTCCGCAAATCCAATAATACTTACACCTGTGGGAAACTGTAAGCGAAGGACCCCGTCGTACATAATGTTCCACAATGTTGGACCTAATACTGAGCCTTGCGGCACTCCGGCTGTTATCGTATAGCTTTTTTGTCCTTCTTCTGTGTCGTATAACAACACTCTTCCGTTGAGATAGCTTCGGATGATGTTAAAAAGATACGCGGGAACGCCTAGCCTCGTAAGGGCTTTGAGTGCCAGCTCCCAATCTGCTGAGTTGAAAGCATTTTTAACGTCTAGCCCCACTATAGCGCAGTATTTCTTTTTCCCTCCTTTCCAACGCTTGCCTGCGATTGCTTTCGACGCAATAGAAACCGCTATTTTTATTGCCGCTGTCGTAAGATTTCTCCGGGAGTTACCTCTTCTACGTCGTTGGCATTAATGGGCTGCGGCGACAGGGTTACTGTTTTGTGGTGAGGAAACAGGGTCCAAATAATTTCTGCTAGCAATACAGGGCATTTGGGATGTAATGGTTTTCTGATTTTGGACATCACAATTCTATATGCGCCTCCCCAAGGGTTGGCGTCTGCCTCCTCACAAAGCTGTTTGAACGCTGCTACTTTACTTCGTCGAATTTTGTGTTTTAGCATTTTCCGTAAGATTTTATATTCTCGGTGACAACCTTCATATCCCGAATCGTGTCTATGCCTTTGGGATCGCCGCCTAACGCGCAGGCATTTCGCCCTGGGATCTTTGATGATTTCATTCCACCAGTAAAGAGGTTTGCACTTAAACCTAGCGCTTTTTCTAATCACAGCTGCGTCGCAGGATTTTTGTATAGTTGACGCAAGATCCTCCGCTGTCTTTAGAGAGGAAGGGTTTTGCTTTACCATGCCAGCATATTCATTGTATACGAGCTTAACAGGTTCTCGTCAAGTGCCGACGCGTTCCAGCCTACATACTTTGGACTTGATGCGGCGAATCTCGCGCTTTCCTTCTCTTCCGTGTCGATAATGATGGCTTGGTGGTCACTGGGAGTATAGTGCTCGCTAACATGCCAGTTTTCTCGCCTTGCTAGGGAATTGTTGCTAAAAGTGATATCAACAATTGAACTCTTATGTTCCTTACGAAATGTGCTGATGCTTCCTTGGTTAAGAAGTACTAAGTCCAATATGGCGAGGGTTTCAAGGAGTGCTACGCCCCTTTTATTTGTTTCTTTGCTTCCCCACTCAGTAGCCCATGCGTTGAAATCACCCGCAATAATCATTGGGTGCCTGCCAGTCGCTGTGCTGACTATACCGTCCAGGAGGTCCTGGAACTCAGCTTGCGTCCAACTTGGGGGAGCGTAACAGCTAAAGACGTTAATGCCTCTAATTTTTGCCCACACAAAGCCTATGTTTACATCCGAAGAGTACACATTTTGGAAGGGATGACTGCCGCAGGTCCAGATAGATGTGCGCTGTGCGCTGTCCGAAGCCCATGTTGATGAGGATGGCACTTTATATGGTTCCGAGATGATAGCCACGTCTGCGCCCATTTCTACAACCGTCTGTTTCAAGAGCTCGTAGGCAGCTTCGCAGTGATTTATGTTAATTTGGATAATTCTCATTGCATTGTTAGCCTCCCCCCTCGATCCGATTTCGAGAAGCATTTCTCCGCTTTTGGTTTTACGAATGCGTTTAACCTTTTCTCCCAGTTCCCATAAGTTCGGATCAGCCTTAATTTTTTTCCTTCACAGGGCGTGCGCGTTTCCCCTTATCCCTATTTGCTGTGACCTTTATTAGGTTGGTTTGGGTTGCCTTTGACTCGTGTGCCCTATTCGGATTGGTCGTCATTGCATTTTCCGTCTTTGCGTTTTCCGCACCCATCCGTTTTACTAGTTCAGAGATTGAAGAGACCACGTTTCTCTTTTGTTGGTTGACGTGCCTTTGCGATTCCATCATTCTCGCTAGTTCTTCCACCTTGTCTTTTACGGCACTCAGACTGCCGCCAAGTTCATTAAGCTTGTTACTACACGATGTTCTAGCACTCTCTCTCTTCCCTTTGGGAGAGACTGCGCCGCTCGCTTGGCTCGTTTCAGCAGCCTGGGCGATACATTCTGATACTCCGCTGCTATCAGTAGCCGATCGTTGCGGAGTGGAAAGTGGTGATCTCATCGTTTTATTGCTGTGTTTGAAGGGCGATTGGTGCCCGTTAGCATCTGATAAACCTACGCTTTCCTACGTTGTTGACTGCATGCCTCTACTCTTTGCTGACTGACTCTCCTCGGTATTGCGGTTGGCTCGCATTTCAACACACCGGGGTGGAGGAATCCTTATTCACCAGCCAGTTGGCTTGTGTCTTTGCCGGTTACTATTTAGTCGAACTAGCTCACTAGCCATCAGCTGATTTAGTGAGATTTTCGCGCCTTCTTCGCTCTATTATCTGGTAGAAAAAATTAAAAATAGCTCAGCTGGATGACGCGGAAACGCTTGGTGTTAGTCCGCGACGGAACTCTTAGTTNATTTTTCAGCTTACTCACTTTTTGCTGGTAGAAAAAATTTAAAATAGCTCAACTGGATGACGCGGAAACGCTTGGTGTTAGTCCGCGACGGAACTCTTAGTTTATTTCACACACTTTGGTCACTTATTAACAATCTATCCCGTCTTATTACTAGCTTTATCCCGAAAGATTGTCGAGCTCGTTTTCAACACGTCTTACTTCACACCTTATACGTGAGTAACCCAGATTTCAGGTACTGTTTCACAATAATCGTTACTCGCGTTGGTTGGAAGCATATCCAATCGAGGACAGTATAACAGAAACAATCGCAATAGCTTTTTACACTAACTGGGTGGCGAGATTTGGCGTGCACTGCAAAGTGACGACAGATCAAGGCAGAGAGTTCGGATCGGCGTTCTTTCGCGAGCTTACTCGACTTCTGGGAATAAAGCATTTGCGAACAACTGCTTATCACCCAATGTTTAATTGACTGATCGAGCGCTGGCACAGATCGTTAAAAGCCGCAATAAAGTCCTACACGACCAACAACTGGGTTGAAGTATTGCCGCTCACACTGCTGGGTTTTCGTTCATCATGGAAAGGGGACTTGAATGCTACGCCGGCTGAAATGGTTTATGGCGAAACATTGCGGATCCCAGGCCAGTTTTTCGCAGATGAAATGACCCGAAATACCATTGAATGCGAATTTGTCAGCAATCTTCGGGAGTGTATGCGATTGCTGAGACTGACGCAGACGTCAAACCACTCTGTTTATTCACCTTTTGTAGAAAAAACATTTATATTCTACACCAGCAGTTTTCGTGAATAACGATGCCGTGCGAAAACCTTTGCAACCCCTTTATGACGGACCGTTTCCCGTCATCGAACGCAACGAGTAATTCTTTAAGAATCTACTGCAAGTAGTTTACACAAACAACAACAAACTGAGAAATGCGCTTGGTTCAATCAAAGACAAATTGCCGACGGAAGAACATAGCGGATTCTACGAAGTAACCTCTTCGCATTGCAACTGCAAATATATTGGGCAGACAAGGAGGTCGCTACGTGCACGAATAGCAGAACATCCACGTGCAGTAAGATTAAAAAAGATGGACAACGCTATTGCCGCACATGCATTAGACCTCTACAACACTCGTCCCCACAATTCAATGTCGATGGAAGAAAATGTACGCTTATTAAAAATGTTAGAAATTCAGCAAAATTCGATGCTTATAAATCCCTTTTTATTTCCAACAACAATAATTTAATGAACCTAGAACCGGGCGCAATTAATTCTCCCCTAGTTAGCTGTGTATGAAAGTAAAATAATTCCTTGTTTATGCCAATTCCTCTTGTTCCCTTTGTTTACATTTTTTAATGTGTTTCTTTGTATGAAAGTTATTTTCGACGTATACATATGTATGTATTTATGTTTGTATGTATGTTCACAATTATTGTACCTTTTTGTCTATTTGTCTATTTTGATTATTGCTCAGTAGTCGCGCGCTGATGATGGTTGATCAGCTGTTTTCGATATTTGCGGTCAGTAAGGTGCACAAAAACTTCGATTTGAAGAAGTGACCACAAGCTGACCTAAATTTTGTGATTAAATTTACAAAAGAATATTTGAAACAAAATGTTTGCTTTGAAAATATTTTAGCTAGACAGCTGTTTAATTTAAACTCACAACAAATAGTAAACAAATACCACTGTCATTCACAATAGTACATCTATCGGGCGTGTGGAAACCATAATGCGAAAACTCATTTTGTACGATACGTTTGCAAGCGTTTATCGTCTTTCGTATGAAAATTCATAATAGATAGGGAAAGATATCAGGGCTGCCATATACCAAAACGCAAAGTTGGTGCAGAAGGGAATCCTTATTATCTAATAGCACAAGCCATGACCAGTACCGCCGTTGAACGGCGATTAGGACATTTCAACATATCGTTAATATAATATGGAAAGGGCGTAATTGACAGTTATTTGTCTACTTTATTCACATTTCTCTCTCTCATTTCATACTCACAGTGGGATGAACAGAAAACCCCAAATAAAAATTATTTAATTTTGGTTCTGGTTTTTTATCACTTTTTTTTCTCAATAATTTTCATGAACAACTCTATTAATGTCCAAATTCACAGTGTGTAGTTAACTATTGATTTTGATATACATGACGCTCAGTTAAAAAACGTTTAAACCAGCATGCCCCCATAGTTAAACTCTTGTGAAATTGATTTTTTTTTTTTGGAACGAATTTCAAATTTGAATAGAAAAGTATTGGTATTTAGAATTTGTTTATTTTCAGGCGATATGAATTTTTATAGTTAGCTATGTGACTGAATATAAATTCAAAGTTAAACTATTGTTGGTGGTTAGGCTAACCATCGTTTGACTAAGCACTGTGAATTCCACCCTAAGAGATATCATTTGGAAATTAGGGATGTTGCGAATGTGTAATTTTTGACATCCCCGGATGCGAATACAGATGCGGATGTTGAAAACCTAACATCCGCGGATGCGGATGTCAAGCATTTTTAAAAAATAATTGAGGTGAGTAAATTAGGTAAATGTTTTTTTTTTTTTTTATTTAGTACTTGAATTAAAAAATTGGAACACTGTTGTAGCGGATGCAATTGAAGCGAAAGCTCCAAGATAGAATTTATTTATATTCAAATAGTAAAATTAAATTTTTATTTATTCAAGTTTAAAGATTCAATGTTTAAATAATAATAATGATTATTTTCTGTTTGATTGGCGAACCACAAAAATCACTTAAATCTGAAATTTCCCAAATTGCAAAGTTGAAAAGAACACAGTACAACAAAAGGTAATAACACAAATATAAACCCTAGAATACTCCCCCTTCTAAAGAATTAATATTATATAAAGTTAAAGTAACTCGTTTCTTATTTTATGTTCTGTTATTCATTATATCAGTGTTTGTTTCAGGTGTTAGTAATGTTTCCATAATTGCTGGCTTAAGTCTGTCTATCGAATTGTTTTAACTTCATTATTTATTTCGTTTAAAATATTTCTTTTTTTTCCACAACCTTAAATGGTGCTTCGTTTGGTTGTTGCAATGATCTTTTTCAATGACACGCATAAAATCAAATTTACAAGTCAGAAAATCCTTTGGTGTATATGTACCTATATCAGAATTTTGATTAGGCTTTAAATTTGAATTAACATTTTTAAAATGTTCCCGTAAATTACCTAAAACTTAAGTTGGAAAACAATTTTCTTCAGATTTTTTTTCACAAGCTCACCGGGTAGGCGTAAATTTTGCCCAAAAACCATCTCAGAAGTACTTTATACATCGATCATTAACCAAGAAGTATTATCGGTAGCTCGTCATACCAATTGTAGGTTCCATTTCTATCCATTGTCTTCCATACCCTTCCCTTGAGCATGATATGCAGAAGTTGTAATTTGATGACTACCAAGAAATTTTGTTAGTTCCGAAAACGATTTTGACATAAATTGAGTACCCTGATCTGTAGTGATTTTTAACGGTACCCCAAAACGTGAAACATTCCCGGAAAAATTTATTTGCACCGACTGAAGCTGAAATGTCCTTTAATGCGTGAGCCTCAGGCCAACGTGTGAACCCATCAACTATTTTAAAAATGTAATGATGGTCTTTCGATATAGACAGAGGTTCAACAATATCTAAATGAATATGCTCAAATCTACCTTCGGGAATTGAAATTTTAATTACTGGAGATTTAGTGTGACAATTAACTTTTGATTTTGGACAATTTATACATTCTTTTGACCAAATATTAATTTCTNCTTCGAGTTTCAACTCAAAGGAAAGGTGTTTTGCCACGAATTTGGCATAGATATGTGGCGATACTTTCGCCATAGTGAAAATATCCGACATAGATAAAATACTCGGAACACTTAACAGCCGCTATCCGAGTATTTTTGAAAAGTAAGACGAAAAACCAAGTTCTCTTCCTTTTCTTGATATTCTTATTAAGCGACAAGGAAAGAAAATTTAATTCGGCGTTTATCGGAAGTCAACATCGACCGACCGATACATCACAAACGACTCCTATTGCACATATCAGCAAAACTGTCTTAATTTAATTTAATGGGTTACAGACTCTGCTCCTTGCCATTGTCTGCACAAGTCTATATGAAAGAACAGCAGACATAAATTGCTTCAAGATGACACTCAGCGATCAGCTGATAAGTACACACTCCAATCGAATAAGATCGAACAAGGAGAGCACGCTTTTCTCACAAAATCACACCGCAGTCAACTACAGCGTGTTTCATTGCCCTACATTCCTGCCATCAGAAATACATTGAAGCACGCTTTCCAAAAATGTAATTTGCAAGTAGTTTATACAACAAACGGAGAAATGCGCTGGTTCAATCAAAGACAAATTGCCGACGGAAGAACAGAGCGGAGTCTACGAAGTAACCTCTTCGCATTGCAACTGCAAATATTTTGGGCAAGCAAAGAGGTCGCTACGTGCAGTAAGATTAAAAAAGATGGACAACGCTGTCTTCGCACATGCATTTGACCTCAACAACACTCGTTCCCACAATTCAATATCGATGAAAGAAAATGTTCGCTTATTAAAAAATGTTAGAAATTCAGCAAAATTGGATGTTTATGAATCCCTTTTGTGTTCCATCGATAATAATTTAATGAACCTAGAACCGGGTGCAATTAATTCTCCACTATTAAGCTGTGTAAGAAAGTAAAATAATTCCTTGTTTATGCCAATTCCACTTGTNAAAAATGTTCGCTTATTAAAAAATGTTAGAAATTCAGCAAAATTGGATGTTTATGAATCCCTTTTTTGTTCCATCGATAATAATTTAATGAACCTAGAACCGGGTGCAATTAATTCNTTTATGAATCCCTTTTGTGTTCCATCGATAATAATTTAATGAACCTAGAACCGGGTGCAATTAATTCTCCACTATTAAGCTGTGTAAGAAAGTAAAATAATTCCTTGTTTATGCCAATTCCACTTGTTCCCTTTGTTTACATTTTTTAATGTGTTTCTTTGTATGAAAGTTATTTTCGATGTATACATCCCCGTGGGGAAAATCTCTAGTTCTGAACTGGGGCGCTTCTAGTACATTTAGACCTAGTACTGGTTCGCGATAAATCTCTTTTGCATGCAAGCAACTGGCGAATTTAACATGGCGATGTCCTTGGAAGTGTCAATTGCCCCCCGCTGCATCCCGTTTTCGATAGTTCCGAACTAGTCCTAAATTCTATAGTTCCGAACCAGTTCTGAAATCGATAGACGAAAGAAAAAAGTGTCATGATTTTTCAATCTTTTTGGTTCTTCCATGTGTGCGATTTTACATTATTTTCAAAGAAACGTTTTTTTCAATTTGAAATTAAATTTGTTTGAATGATTGTATGAAATGTACGTTTACATACCGTTAGCTGTAGCTGAGTTTGCAGAGGTGCTCGCTGTTATTTCTTAGATTCCAGACGGTCCCAATATGTTGAAAGGTTAACACAAATTTTAGTTTTGTATTACNCGTTGTCGCACACAATAATGGCATCGGTAAGCTGATTACCCATTTCGCACCACCTATCTAAAACGGAGCGGAGCCAAGCGTTTGCGTCCTCAGACTTGAAGGATCCTCTTCTGGTAGTCATTTTGACTACACCAGACGCATAAATGGCCCCAATAAGGTGCACGTTTGGCCCTTTAGCCACTGGTAAAACTTGTACCGCACGTTTTCCAACCTTAGCACGACCTCGTGAACGCCGACAAAATAAATTAAAATTTGTCTCGTCGATGTATAAAATCTGCTAGACTTCCTGAATATATTGATTCAACGTACATACGTATTCGCGGCGCTTTTCCTTATTTAGCTGCGAATTCATTGATTGAGGTTCCTTATGAATCCCCTTCATCGTAAAAAGTTGTCCTTGTAAATAGTTTCCCACGCTGGAAATGCACATATCTTTTCTAAACGTTTGTTTAATTTTTTCACGAATTTTTGTGAGTGTCATAGTGGCATCCTCCTCAATCCATTGGACCATCACTGCAACTTCATTGTCCGACAGCGCTCTTTCTTTTGTACTGCCTTGCCTTAGTGCTTGAGAAGTGCCAGAAGATACCCATACGTAAGCCGTTTTATATTTTACATTTAAAGACTCCGCCAGCTGCACCCAATCAAGGCCTTTATTGGCTGCCTCCACAATTCGCTTCCTGTCTTCAGCAGAGTATTTTATGTTGGCACGTCGCTCAACTGATTCGGCAACTGAAAGAAATTGAATCATTTTCATTAATGCAATAGTTTTTTAAATAAAATAATTGCTTTGCATTGCTTACCCGTTACATCGCTTCGACAAATTGGACAACTTGTTGCGGTTGGTACATTTTCAAAACAGTCAGCATGAAATAGGTGTCTGCATGGCTGTAACCTTTTCAGTGCTCGACGCTTCATAGAGACGAGGCAAAATGCGCAGTTATCCTGAACTTGCATTGTTAACGACTACACGTGAGTATTTAAAATACTCGTAATATTTATTCTACATTTTACATTTTCTTTAAATGTTACTCGGTTATGTTATATTACNCCACTTTTCTCCGAATTTGGACTGGTGGGGATTTAGTTCATATCGGATAGTTCGTTTTTGGCGATAAAGACCAAGTACGGAACTAGAAATTTGATTCACTAGTCCGCGGTTTCCCTGCAGGGATATGTATGTATTTATATTTGTATGTATGTTCACAATTATTGTACCTTTTTGTCTATTTGTCTATTTTGATTATTGCTCAGTAGTCGCGCGCTGATGATGGTTGATCAGCTGTTAACCGAAAAGCATACATAACTAAATAAAATACTAATTTGACGAAATAAATTAGCGTTTTATTTTTCGATATTTGCGGTCAGTAAGGTGCACAAAAACTTCGATTTGAAGAAGTGACCACAAGTTGACTTAAATTTTGTGATTTAATTTACAAAAGAATATTTGAAACAAAATGTTTGCTTTGAAAATATTTTAGCTAGATAGCTGTTTAATTTAAATTCAGAACAAATAGTAAACAAATACCACTGTCATTCACAATAGTACATCTATCGCGCGTGTGGAAACCATAATACGAAAACTCATTTTGTAAAATACGTTTGCAAGCGTTTGTCGTCTTTCGTATGAAAATTCATAATAGGGGGAAAGATATCAGAGCTGCCATATACCAAAACGCAAAGTTGATGCAAAAGGGAATCCTTATTATCTAATAGCACAAGCGATGACCAGTACCGCCGTTGAACGGCGATTAGGACATTTCAACATATCGTTAATATAATATGGAAAGGGCGTAATTGACAGTTATTTGTCTACTTTATTCACATTTCTCTCTCTCATTTAATACTCACAGTGGGATGAACAGAAAACCCCAAATAAAAATTATTTGATTTTGGTTCTGGTTTTTTATCACTTTTTATTTATTTATTTTTTCAATAATTTTCATGATCAACTCTATTAAGGGCCAAATTCACAGTGCGTAGTTAACCACTGACAAAAGTTTAACTATTGATTTTGATATACATAACGCTCAGTTAAAAAACGTTTAAACCAGCATGCCCCCATAGTTAAACTCTTGTGAAATTGATTTATTTTTTATGGAACGGATTTCAAATTTGATTAGAAAAGTATTGATATTTAAAATTTGTTTATTTTCAGACAATATGAATTTTTATAGTTAGCTATGTGACTGAATATAAATTCAAAGTTAAACTATTGTTGGTGGTTAGGCTAACCATCGTTTAACTAAGCACTGTGAAGTCCGCCCTAAGAGATATCATTTGGAAATTAGGGATGTTGCGAATGTGTAACTTTTGACATCCCCGGATGCGAATACAGATGCGGATGTTGAAAACCTAACATCCGCGGATGCGGATGCGAATGCGGATGTCAAGCACTTTTAAGAAATAATTGAGGTGATTAAATTAGGTGATTTAGGTAAATGTTTTTTTTTTTATTTAGTACTTGAATTTAAAATTTGGAACACCGTTGTAGCGGATGCAATTGAAGCGGATGCTCAAAGATAGAATTTATTTATATTCAAATAGTAAAATTAAATTTTTATTTATTCAAGTTTAAAGACTCAATGTTTAAATAATAATAATGATTATTTTCGGTTTGATTGGCGAACCACAAAAATCACTTAAATCTAAAATTTCCAAAATTGCAAAGTTGAAAGGAACACAGTACAACAAAAGGTAATAACACAAATATAAACCCTACACCCCTTCTAGAGAATTAATATTATATAAAGTTAAAGTAACTCGTTTCTTATTTTATGTTCTGTTATTCATTACATCAGTGTTTGCTTCAGGTGTTAGTTATGTTTCAATAATTGCTGGCTTAAGTCTGTCTATCGAATTTTTTTAACTTCATTATTTACTTCGTTTAAAATATTTCTTCTTTTTTCCACAACCTTATATGGTCCTTCGTACAAGTCTCCAAATCCTTTGGTGTATATGCACCTATATCAGAATTGTGATTATGCTTTAAATTTGAATTAACATTTTTAAAATGTTCCCGTAAATTACCTAAAACTTAAGTTGGAAAAAAATTTTCTTCAGATTTTCTTTCAACCGGGTAGGTGTAAATTTTTCCCAAAAACCATCTCAGAATTTCTTTATACATAATAGGTTCCATTTCTATCCATCGTCTTCCATACCATTCCCTCGAGCATGATATGCAGAAGTTGTAATTTGATGACTACCAAGCAATTTTGTTAGCTCCGAAAACGATTTTGACATAAATTGAGTACCCTGATCCGTAGTGATTTTTAACGGTACCCCAAAACGTGAAACATTTCCCTGAAAAATTTATTTGCAACGACTGAAGCTGAAATGTCCTTTATGCGTATGCCTCAGGCCAACGTGTGAACCCATCAACTATTTTAAAAATGTAATGATAGCCTTTCGATATAGGCAGAGGATCAACAATATCTAAATGAATATGCTCAAATCTACATTTGGGAATTGAAATTTTAATTACTGGAGATTTAGTGTGACAATTAACTTTTGATTTTGAACAATTTATACATTCTTTTGACCAAATATTAATTTCTTTGTGCAGTTTTGGCCCATAGTAATAATAGATTGGCGCTTACACATATGTTAGTGTTTGGCCGAGCTTCTCCTCCGACTTGTGGCGTGCGCCTTGA
Organism: Rhagoletis zephyria; assembly: GCF_001687245.7. Lineage (NCBI taxonomy): Eukaryota > Metazoa > Arthropoda > Insecta > Diptera > Tephritidae > Rhagoletis > Rhagoletis zephyria. Next base: position 21,875 of record NW_016160254.1, on the reverse strand, counting down.
TGTTGTCACACAAGGCGGAGGGACCTACAGTTTTACGCCGAACGGCGATTGCATTTTTACGAGAAGCTGCTTTTCATGGCAGAAATAAACTCGGAGGTTTGCCATTGCCTGCCGAGGGACGACCGCTGTTAAGAAAAAACCTTTTTTCTATATTTTTTTTGCGATGTTGCTTTGACCTGGGCTTTAACCCAGGTGTTGTGGAGTGGAATCGCGCACTGCTTACCACTACACCACAGCGGCCGCCAATAGTACTTTATTATAATTAGACAACGTATAGCTCTTGTACCAAGATGTGTAATGTCATGTAACATATTAAAAACTGTCTTGCGTAAACTGTTTGATACAGTTTAATTTGTTTAGTTCCTCGTCCTGTTCTTGTTCATTTTGTAAAATTTTGAAAGTTAGTTCTGTTTTCTTAATAGCATCAACATCGAAAGCTTGAGATAGTGTGTCAGCTACAATATTTTCTTGTTCTTTAATATACCGTATGTCGTTAGAAAATTGTGTAATGAATTCCATATGCATAGTTTGTCTGGACTACGTACAGTTTTTGAGCTCAAGGCAAATATCAAAGGCTTTTGATCTGTAAATCTGTAAATTGTCGTCCTTCTAAAAGATATCGCAAATGTTTAATGTTAATATAAATAGCTAGCAACTCCCTGTCAAATGCACTGTACTTCAGAAGGAAAAAGTTTCTTAGAAAAGAAAGCCAGTGGCTATGATTTGGTTCCTTCGATGGTTACTCTGTAAAAAAATTCATTGGATTTTGTAGACAAACTGCGTGACATTGAATTTTATTAAGATAAAATAATGATTTCCTTTGATATTGAAGCACTTTTTCCGTCGACTCCAGTTAATACGGCCATTGAAGCAATTGAAAACCACTTGAATAAATTCAGTATACCTGAAGATAAGTTCAATGCATACATAAATGCTATCAAAATCTGTATAAAGCACAATTGCTTTCAATTCCGCGGCGTTTACTACAACAACAACTGCGGCTGTAGCATGGGCAACAGTCTTATCACCTTATATAGCAGAAGCTTTTATGTGCAATTTCGAGTCTCAACTCAAAGGAAAGCTGTTTTGCCACGAATTTGGCATAGATATGTGGACGATACTTTCGTCATAGTGAAAATATCCGACATAGATAAAACACTCGGAACACTTAACAGCCGCTATCCGAGTATCAAATTCACTTTTGAAAAGTAAGACGAAAAAACAAGTTCTCTTGTTTTTCTTTATATTCTTATTAAGCGACAAGGAAAGAAAATTTAATTCGGCGTTTATCGGAAGTCAACATGGACCGACCGATGCATCACAAACGACTGCTATTGCACATATCAGCAAAACTGTCTTCATTTAATTCAATGGTTTACAGACTCTGCTCCTTGCCATTGTCTGCACAAGTCTATATGAAAGAACAGCAGACATAAATGGCTTCAAGATGACACTCATCGATCAGCTGATAAGTAAACACTCCAATCGAATAAGACCGAACAAGGAGAGCACGCTTTTCTCACAAAATCACACCGCAACTCAACTACAGCGTGTTTTATTGCCCTACATTCCTGCCATCAGAAATACATTGAAGCACGCTTTCCAAAAATGTAATTTGCAAGTAGTTTATACAACAAACGGAGAAATGCGCTGGTTCAACCAAAGACAAATTGCCGACGGAAGAACGGAGTGGAGTCTACGAAGTAACCTCTTCGCATTGCAACTGCAAATATTTTGGGCAAACAAAGAGGTCGCTATGTGCACGAATAGCGGAAAATCTACGTGCAGTAAGATTAAAAAAGATGGACAACGCTGTCGCCGCACATGCATTTGACCCTCAACAACACTCGTTCCCACAATTCAATATCGATGAAAGCCCTTTTTTGTTCCATCGATAATATTTTAATGAACCTAGAACCGGGTGCAATTAATTCTCCACTATTAAGCTGTGTAAGAAATTAAATAATTCCTTGTTTATGCCAATTCCACTTGTTCCCTTTGTTTACATTTTTTAATGTGTTTCTTTGTATGAAAGTTATTTTCGATGTATACATATGTATGTATTTATGTTTGTATGTATGTTCACAATTATTGTACCGTTTTGTCTATTTGTCTATTTTGATTATTGCTCAGTAGTCGCGCGCTGATGATGGTTGATCAGCTGTTAACCGAAAAGCATACATAACTAAATAAAATACTAATTTGACGAAATAAATTAGCGTTTTATTTTTTGATATTTGCGGTCAGTAAGGTGCACAAAAACTTCGATTTGAAGAAGTGACAACAAGCTGACTTAAATTTTGTGATTAAATTTACAAAAGAATATTTGAAACAATATGTTTACTTTGAAAAGACAGCTGTTTAAGTTAAATTCACAACAAATAGTAACCAAATATCACTGTCATTCACAATAGTACATCTATCGCGCGTGTGGAAACCATAATACGAACACTCATTTTGTACGATACGTTTGCAAGCGTTTATCGTCTTTCGTATGAAAATTGATAATAGGGGGGAAAGTTATCAGAGCTGACATATACCACACCGCATAGTTGATGCATGATTATCTAATAGCACAAGCGATGACCAGTACCGCCGTTGAACGGCGATTAGGACATTTCAACATATCGTTAATATAATATGGAAAGGGCGTAATTGACAGTTAGTTTTCTACGTTATTCACATTTCTAATGATTTCATACTCACAGTGGCATGAACAGAAAACCCCAAATGAAAATTATTTAATTTTGGTTCTGGTTTTTTATCACTTGTTATTTTTTTTTTTTCAATAGTTTTCATGAACAACTCTATTATGGGCCAAATTCACAGTGCGTAGTTAACCACTGACAAAAGTTTAACTATTGATTTTGATATACATAACGCTCAGTTAAAAAACGTTTAAACCAGCATGCCCCCATAGTTAAACTCTTGTGAAATTGAATTTTTTTTTTGTGGAACGAATTTCAAATTTGAATAGAAAAGTATTGATATTTAGAATTTGTTTATTTTCAGGCGATATGAATTTTTATAGTTAGCTATGTGACTGAATATAAATTCAAAGTTAAACTATTGTTGGTGGTTAGGCTAACCATCGTTTAACTAAGCACTGTGAATTCCACCCTAAGAGATATCATTTGGAAATTAGGGATGTTGCGAATGTGTAATTTTTGACATCCCCGGATGCGAATACAGATGCGGATGTTGAAAACCTGGATGTCAAGCATTTTTAAGAAATAATTGAGGTGAGTAAATTAGGTAAATGTTTTTTTTTTTTATTTAGTACTTGAATTTAAAAATTGGAACACTGTTGTAGCGGATGCAATTGAAGCGAAAGCTCCAAGATAGAATTTATTTATATTCAAATAGTAAAATTAAATTTTTATTTATTCAAGTTTAAAGATTCAATGTTTAAATAATAATAATGATTATTTTCTGTTTGATTGGCGAACCACAAAAATCACTTAAATCTGAAATTTCCCAAATTGCAAAGTTGAAAAGAACACAGTACAACAAAAGGTAATAACACAAATATAAACCCTACAATACTCCCCCTTCTAGAGAATTAATATTATATAAAGTTAAAGTAACTCGTTTCTTATTTTATATTCTGTTATTCATTATATCAGTGTTTGTTTCAGGAGTTAGTAATGTTTCCATAATTGCTGGCTTAAGTCTGTCCATCGAATTTTTTTAACTTCATTATTTATTTCGTTTAAAATATTTCTTTTTTTTCCACAACCTTAAATGGTGCTTCGTTTGGTTGTTGCAATGATCTTTTTCAATGACACGCATAAAATCAAATTTACAAGTCTGAAAATCCTTTGGTGTATATGTACCTATATCAGAATTTTGATTAGGCTTTAAATTTGAATTAACATTTTTAAAATGTTCCCGTAAATTACCTAAAACTTAAGTTGGAAAACAATTTTCTTCAGATTTTTTTTCACAAGCTCACCGGGTAGGCGTAAATTTTGCCCAAAAACCATCTCAGAAGTACTTTATACATCGATCATTAACCAAGAAGTATTATCGGTAGCTCGTCATACCAATTGTAGGTTCCATTTCTATCCATTGTCTTCCATACCCTTCCCTTGAGCATGATATGCAGAAGTTGTAATTTGATGACTACCAAGAAATTTTGTTAGTTCCGAAAACGATTTTGACATAAATTGAGTACCCTGATCTGTAGTGATTTTTAACGGTACCCCAAAACGTGAAACATTCCCGGAAAAATTTATTTGCACCGACTGAAGCTGAAATGTCCTTTAATGCGTGAGCCTCAGGCCAACGTGTGAACCCATCAACTATTTTAAAAATGTAATGATGGTCTTTCGATATAGACAGAGGTTCAACAATATCTAAATGAATATGCTCAAATCTACCTTCGGGAATTGAAATTTTAATTACTGGAGATTTAGTGTGACAATTAACTTTTGATTTTGGACAATTTATACATTCTTTTGACCAAATATTAATTTCTTTGTGCATTTTTGGCCAATAGTAATAATAGATTGGCGCTTACACATATGTTAGTGTTTGGCCGAGCTTCTCCTCCGACTTGTGGCGTGCGCCTTGATATTGTCACAAAAAGCGGAGGGACCTACAGTTTTACGCCGAACGGCGATTGCATTTTTATGAGAAGCTGCTTTTCATGGCAGAAATACACTCGGAGGTTTGCCATTGCCTGCTGAGGGACGACCGCTGTTAAGAAAAAACCTTTTTTCTATATTTTTTTTGCGATGTTGCTTTGACCTGGGCTTGAACCCAGGTGTTGTGGAATGGAAGCGCGCACTGCTTACCACTACACCACAGCGGCCGCCAATACTACTTTTTTATAATTACACAACGTATAGCTCTTGTACCAAGATGTGTAATGTCATGTAACACATTAAAAACTGTCTTGCGTAAACTGTTTGATACAGTTTAATTTGTTTGGTTCCTCGTCCTGTTCTTGTTCATTTTGTAAAATTTTGAAATTTAGTTCTGTATTCTTAATTGCATCAACTTCGAAAGCTTGAGATAATGTGTCAGCTACAATATTTTCTTGTTCTTTAATATACCGTATGTCGTTAGTAAATTGTGTAATGAATTCCATATGTATAGTTTGTCTGGACTACGTACAGTTTTTGAACTCAAGGCAAATATCAAAGGCTTTTGATCTGTAAAAACTGTAAATGGTCGTCCTTCTAAAAGGTAGCGCATATGTTTAATGTTAATATAAATAGCTAGCAACTCCCTGTCAAATGCACTGTACTTCGGAAGGAAAAAGTTTCTTAGAAAAGAAAGCCAGTGGCTATGATTTGGTTCCTTCTATGGTTACTCTGTAAAAAAATTCATTGGATTTTGTAGAGAAACTGCGTGATATTGAAATTTATTAAGATGAAATAATGATTTCCTTTGATATTGAAGCACTTTTTCCGTCGATTCCAGTCAATACGGCCATTGAAGCAATTGAAAACCACTTGAATAAATTCAGTATACCTGAAGATAAGTTCAATGCATACATAAATGCTATCAAAATCTGTATAAAGCACAATTGCTTTCAATTCCGCGGCGTTTACTACAACAACAACTGCGGCTGTAGCATGGGCAACAGTCTTATCACCAGGGAACGGATTTTTAGGACCTAAAAACTTATAAAAAAGGCAAAATAAAATAAGGAAATAGGCTGGAAAAGGCAAAATAAAATAGCGAAAAAGGCAGGAAAAGGCACTAGGTGTTGCAAAAAAGGCAAAAAAAAGGCAAAACAAAATAGCGAAAAAGGCCCTAGGTATTGCAAAAAAAGCAAAATATGGCACTAAAAAAGACAGAAAATACAAAGAACAATCTAAAAATACATTTATTTTAGAAATGTTTATATTACAAGTAAAAAGAGAAAAACTATGAACTACATAGTTTCATTATATGAAATATGTGTACTTTGAATCTTTGACTATTTTATCCTTTCGAGTTTCTAACTAATAAAACTTTAATCTGTATAATTGTAGTAACATTGAACCACAAGATGCATTTTGAAGTTTTCTGGCAGCATTTTCATTCGATTTTCGCGAAGAAAAGGCTTGAATGCACTAAGGGCCGTTTGCACCATGTCTAGTTAACGCTAACTGGAGGTACACCCTTCAGTTAAGCACATTAACTGCTTTATCGATCACATGTTATATGATGGGTGTCGATAACGTCGATAAAGATGTTTAACTGGGAGTTAGAATTAACTAGACATGGTGCAAACGGCCCTAAATGTGCACTCGACGTAAGTTGATACAAGTGGAGCCCAATTTAAATATGTAAAGTTTGAAACGTTCATATTATCAGGAATAAGGGCGTTTTTCTCGACATTTGCGCTTAACGATTCTATAAGCCGCATGGGCATGTGTATATTAAAAAAAAATATAAAAATTTTAAATGCTATAATCGCTTTTTTAAAGGTAGAAAAGGCAAATATCTTAAAAAAGGCAAAAAAAAGGCAAATATCTTAAAAGAGGCAAAAAAAGGCAACATCAAATGTGTATATCTGGAACCAGGGAAAGCCAAATCGTGGACATTCTTAATCGAAGTATACTCTATCTCTTTAGCAGAAAAAAAGGCAATTTGCATAAAATCCGTTCCCTGGTTATCACCTTATATAGCAGAAGCTTTTATGTGCAATTTCGAGTCTCAACTCAAAGGAAAGGTGTTTTGCCACGAATTTGGCATAGATATGTGGACGATAATTTCGCCATAGTGAATATTGTGTTTATGGTAAAAAACACGTTTTTATTTTCTATAATTATGTGTATGTATATCTACAGGGTTGTGTTCACTTCGATAGTAAACGCACATGAGTGCGTTTACCCAAGTAGTAATTATTATAGGAGCATGTTCACGTACAAAGTATATAACAGTTTTCCCCTCTCAATTTGAATTTGAAACAGCGGCAACTCTGCCAGTAAGGTAGCTCTATCGATTATTCATCGTTATGGGTGAGATATATCTTCTCTTGGGAGAAGCGCGAATTATTACTGCTTTTTTTTCTGGAAAAGCCTATTTCTTGGAATTGCTAAAACTTACAATTAAAATCACTTCGATAATATCAAAGCAAGTTGTTTTCTTTCGACCAGGTGTTGGGCATTAGGAATTTAGTGTTATTTGCAACACTATTCCCTAAATTGGTGACTCCGACGACTTTTTTGGAAGAGCACAAATTGATGGTTACCGAATTCATCAAGTCGTCAATTTATGCACACTCCGCGATATAATCTACGAAATTTAAACAGAAGAAAATTTATTTTCGACGACGATAGTGACGTATCGATGGCTACGACGCAAGAGCTAACCGACCAGATACGAGAGCTCCAAGCCCAATTGGAAGCGCTACGTGTGGGTGCTTCGGTGCCACCAAGTGGTCCTCGTCTTTCCACACAGCGCATAGCGATTCACTTGCCGAAGTTCACTCGCGCGAACCCACATCTATGGTTTGCACAAGTAGAACGTTCTTTTCGTCTGTATGGCATTAACGAAGATGTTGATAAATTCGATCTGGTAACAGTGCAGTTTGAAGAGGAAGTTTTGCTAGCTGTAGAGGATCTGGTTGCTCGCCCACCGGCATCGGAGAAATATGAGGTTGCGCCTGACCCGAGTAGTGAAAGCATAATCCTTACACTTTTTTTTATCGGAGATGCCGCAGTTGATTCGACCACTTCTAACAGTGTGGGAAGAAACTGATCTGGATAAGCTTGCGAAAATTGCAGATAAGATGCTCGAGGCCATTGGTACAAACACTACGTTTGCAGTAGCATCAACACCACCGAAAGTACCCGACGAAGCTGTAAATGTTGTAGCACCAGCTGGTGCCTCCAAGAATATCAACGATTCGGTTCGTTTACTTACGCAAAAAGTGGACAGCTTACAGAACGATATCAAACGTTTACAGTCTGTCAACCGCTCTCAAAATTGGCCACGTAGCCGTACACGTAGCCAGTCTCCTGGTCCTGGTCAACCATCTCGGCAAACAGTTACTACCACCAAAAGTTCGGCGATGCTGCCCGAACACCGCCCTGTACGCGTTCTTCATTAAACCAGCACAGCGAAAATCAAGCGATCACCCTCCGAGAGACGAGATTACACGTTTTCGACAGTATTTCGCATACACATTTCCTTATCGATTCGGGTTCGGTCGTCTCAGTTCTTCCGCGTATGCAAGTTAAGCACAAGACCAATCAAGGAGACTTACTTACGGCGAATTAAACAACAATACACACATACGGGACTATTGAGGATCATTTCAATTTAGGACTTCGACGTAGTTTTAAGTGGCCATTCATAATTGCATAATTGTCCAAGCAGCAATCATCGGTGCGGATTTTTTGACGAATTTTCAACTACTGGTCGATCTCAAAAACCAGCTTCTAATCGACTCGGTCACTGGCCTTAAGACCATCGCATGTTTGACTAGAGTGGAACAAGATTCTGTTTCCACGTTACAGAGTATGACAAAATTTCCTAACCGGTTTCGCGAATTTGTTGATGTGACAAACCCCTCTGTCAAGGCTAACCACGCGAAGCATCAAGTCTTCCATTACATTGAGATATAGGGAGCACCAGTATCAGAGCGACCTCGTCGTTTGGCAGGCGAAAAGTTAGCCACTTCTAAAGCTGAAATCAATTTTCTCATCGAACAGGGAATTTGTCGGCCCTCTAAGAGTTCGTGGTCAAGTTCCCTTCATATGGTAGCGCAAAAAGATGGTAGCTGGCGTGCGTGTGGGGACTATCGTAAACTCAACGCAATCACTGTGCCGGATCGATATCCAATCGCGCACTTGCACGATTTCACTGATAAATTAAACGGG